>NC_044066.1:6036450-6276450 GCF_902167405.1 Gadus morhua | reverse complement strand
AGGAGAGAGGAACAGCCAGGACACAGCATCACTCTGGGAAGGGCAGCGGGGGCCGGAGCGCCGGACCCCCGGCTAAGGCTGTAAAACCTTCTGTATGGCGGAGTCATCTCCGGGCATGCCCGGGGTACCTACGGCGAGGTGAATGTGCGCGCTCTTTACGGTCGGGCGTCTGTGGTCCTGCTGTACCCGTGTCCGCCGACAGTCACTCGTTAAGGGGGCATCTGGCGGACGTTATGACGGGAAGATGATGTGTCGTACGAGCGGGTGAACCTCCTCCACCTGTCTGTCGTAAAATGGACCAGAAAGGTGTAGCAGACAGGACAGTGATAGACGGACAGTATGTCCGTACGTCCACGTCTGTCGCTGATTTCTGAGTGCAATGCCAGGTTATGCAGACACCGTTGGCAGTTGGTGTAAAACGCAAGAGTTCTACCTAAAAGGCTGTTAACTTAACGTAAAAATAACGACCCGCACAATCCATGTCAGGCGCTAAAGATGAACACATTTGTTTGTTATGCTTTATGTTTTTCATTTTCAATGCAAAAGAGGAGCATTGCGTTGAAGTCCATGAGCGTTCACTTCAGGGAAGACACCCAGGGACCCTTGTGGTTCACGGCTGGTGTCTGGCAGCTGGTGTGATATGACTGTGTCTCCCCAGCCTCGAGAGCCAGACTCTGGTGGACTGTCGGTTCCTTCCAACACACTCCCCCCAGCCCGGGGCCGGGCCCCGTTAAGATACGTCCAAAGGTACACGCTTTATTTATCTATGACTATGTTTGGGCCCAGCTGGGCTGACTCAGAGATATTCTACTCCTCTCTCCCACCCAATCTCTCACCTCCCTCCCTCCCTTTCTCTCCCCACACCCGCCGCCCTCTCTCTGTCTCTCTTTCTCTCTCTCTCTCTCTCTCTCTCTCTCTCTCTCTCTCTCTCTCTCTCTCTCTCTCTCTCTCTCTCTCTCTCTTTCTCTCTCTCTCTTTCACTCCCGGGTTACCGGTTATGTACCACCTCACTCATGCAACGACCGTATCACCTCGAAATGGTGAGAGAGAGAGAGAGTGTGAGAGAGAGAGAGTGTGAGAGAGAGAGAGAGAGAGAGAGAGAGAGAGAGAGAGAGAGAGAGAGAGAGAGAGAGAGGGGGCGGTGGGAGTGGGAAGAGAAAGGGAGGGAGGGAGGTGAGGGACTAGGTGGGAGAGAGGAGTAGAATATCTCTGAGGAAGAAAGAGAGAGAGAGAGACAGGTAGAGAGAGAGAGAGACAGGTAGAGAGAGAGATAGAGTGAGAGAGAGAGAGAGCATTGCGTGTGGAGATTGAAACGAGAGAGGAAGCACGTCCATTATGTGAGGGGTCTCCTGACGCTCTATGATTCCAGCAATTATTGAGATGTGTAACTAAGTATGAGTCCTACATGAGATGTACACGTAGCCTCTCCCTGCCCCTCACAGGGGGAGCACCATCACTCCACGCCTCCCGCTTGCGTTATTTCATTAGTCTATAGTTAGTATTTACTCTTCTAAGCACACTCATTTTCTAACACCACTTACAGTGGTTATGGGTAAGAGAGGGGGGAGGGGTAAGGGCGTCGGGCTCTAGGTACGACCTCAGTACCTTTCAGCGGGGAGTAAAAAACCCTTGATGACCTGTTTATTCAGCGGTTTGTTGATAATCAGAGAGGCATCAGCAAACCTTTTGATGAGAGAGAAGAAATACAGAATGAAAGACCAAAAACCAAAGACCAAATCCAGGTCATCTTGTCAAAGAGTTTGTAATCTCATACTAAGACCTGAGAAAGACGTGGCTGGAGGCGCGGACACGTGCTAGTGCACGTCAAAGTGTGTTTTTGCCATATGCACAGTACAACCCAGGGTCATTCTGACCAGGAAAATGTGGTATTTCAAGAGACTAATGGAGAGGGATTGGCCAAGCTCAAACCGTACATTTCCAATCACGTAATCAGGCAGCACGTAATGGAGTCAATTAAAACACGCTGATATTAAATACAGCTGTCGAAGGAGTGGGAGTATGTAACACGTGATTGTGTGTGTGTGTGTGTGTGTGTGTGTGTGTGTGTGTGTGTGTGTGTGTGTGTGTATCTGTGCGTGTGCATGTGTGTCTGTCTGTGTCGGTGCCTGTGCTTGTATGTATGTGTGTGTCTGTGGGTGTGGGTGTGTGTATCTGTATGTGTTTGTGTGGGTGCGCCTGTGTGCGTGAATGCGTATATGTGTGTGTATGTGTATCCGTGTATGTGTGTATGTGCATGTTTGGGTGAATATGTGTGCATCTGTATCTGTGTGTGGGTGTGATTATGTGTATCTATCTGTGTATGTGTGTTTGTGTATGTAAGTGTATCTGTGCGTGCATGTATGTGTATGTGTGTGTGTGTTCCTGTGTGTGCGCGTGTATCTGTCTATGTGTGCGAGTGCGTGTGTGTGCGTAGTATAAATGAGCATGCCTGCATGCATGGGTTTCCAGTGCGTTCTCTCCAGGGCCTCATGGCTGTGGATGCTGTCTGGCTCTGCGTGGGTCCGTGAGAGCGCACGTAGCGCCATTAGCCGGTGGCCTGTGTTCTGATGCAGAGCCAGAGGCGCCCCGAGTGAAAAAACATGGCTGACGTGAAGTGTCTGCGAGAAGATGCCAGACAGATATCACACGATACCGTTGTGTCGTTTAGTGTACTGGATATAATTAATATGAGGATAATTAAAACGCGTCAAGACCCAAGAATAAATTAATTAAAACTCTTGTCAGCGAGATTGTCTTTCCGGAACAGAGCAGTCATCTGAGGCACGTTTTATTAATCCTGGCGGTAGCCACTGCCAAAGCACTTGGTCAATACTCTGCTGCTTCAAAGGGCTTCTATTATACCACCTGGTGCGATGGTAATTGGCCATTCCTCCCCTCTTGTGACATCCTCGCTGGGAGTGTTCCCGTACCAGATGTATGATGGATAGCTCAGCCAGCGACATTCCACTGGGTAGACTGGTGGGCTAAACCATCCATCACTCATCTGGGCTGACACTCCCACCTTGTTCACCATTCTAATAAAGATGGTAAAAACGGGAAGCTTCATTGATGAAAAACTAATTGGATCCTTTGTAGTTTGTTCGTCTCGGGCTAGGTATGACTCTGAGAGTGCTAAATGTTCAACACGTGGTTTATTCTAACAGAGACACAAGGTAAACGAGCTTGCGTTCTGGAGATGGTTCATGAAGCATCTCTCGGACACAGGTAAGAATTCAGTTTATAATGGAAGTGGGCCGAATGCTAAATAAGCCACGCCTACTGGTACTAATTTACCCAGGTAACATTTGGTCTGTCTGTTTTTTAATGGAAATGGCAAAGATGCCATGTTTGTGGTGTTTAACTTATCTACAAACTAATAAAACCTTAGATGGTGTTGTCCACTATGTGCGAAAGAAACCATTCCTAACTGGTGTTCGCTTGAAACATATCATCAGAAGAAGCATAGACTAAAATAATTTACATCATCATCTAGATAGAAGGTCTAGTCAAGAAGTACCGAGATGGCAGGCTTGGGCAGTGACCGTGGCTTCGCCCACGATCATGACAAGGCTTGAACTTATGTTATGGAACTTCGGATCATTTGACTGATTCAGGGTAGATTTTGAGTTGGCACGTAATGGCCAATAAACGTCACGCCTTGTAGGTCAAACATTGCCCTTTAAAACAACATCTGCTTCACTGTGTGGAGACGGTTTGAACATGACAGCGCAGTATATGGTCCAAGACACTATTCGATTAAACTTGGCGACAGTCACTGCCAAGTCTTACATGCGAATAATTTAAGTGACTGACCCGGGACCTTAACATCTGATTTAATTACATACAAAGATACGTGTAGAAATATAAATGTAAGACAAAGTAAATGCTGTTAATTACATAGAAATATATCTGTACATAAATATAAATATAATATAAAGTAAATGCCGTTGCGATGACATTGCGTCCGTGCCAAACGCTGGTAATATACGAGTCGTGAGCTGATGCCATGTTAGCCTTTTAATATCTGTAATGTCTTGTTTTAAGTAATTGGTTGTTGCAGTTGGATTGATGCTTACTAATCTTCCTTTATCCAATTATAAATTGTTCTCCATTTTCATCATTGGCGATAACCGCCCCCAACCCCAAACAGTTCATAACGAAGCCAGCCAGTTAATAAATTAAAAGTATTTCATGAAATGAATGCCGGGGTTTTGAATTCCCGCAGAGCAAGAAAGGCGTGCGTGCGTTACGGGTTGAATATCTCTCAGAGGGAGTTTGAAGAATAATTGACTTGTGTAGCAGAGATACGGTTTGAAGATGATACCACAGACCGTCTCTCCACCTGCGATAACAACACACATTTTGAGGCTAAGCTATTCATCAGCCAGCAGGTAGCTATGCAGTCGGCTATAGGAGAGTATTAAGGGATTTGTAATCACATCTGTTATCTGTGATGAAACGTTGTAGTAGCTCTACTCACAGGCCTCGTTGGCATTGCATAAATGAATAGCGCTGAAACATACTTTGTATGGTAACCATACAATTCTACCTATACTAATCTTCATCAATACCTAACCATACTACTATACTACGCTAAAGTAAACTATGCTGTTACTAGCATTACTAGTACATTCAACAATACTTCATACCTACACTATAGTAGATATACTAAGGTATGCTACACCACATTGACTCCACCACCTCCACCACCAGATCCACCACCATCACAACGACCACATCCACTGACACCATCACCTCCACCCAACACCACCTGCACCACGACCACCACCGCCTCCACCACCTACACCTGCTCCAGACCCACCACCTCCACCACCCCCAACACCATCTACACCTTCTCCACCACCCCAACCACCACCGCCTCCAACACCACCTTTACCACCACAACCAACACCACCACCGATCATTTAAAGTGACAGTGTTTGTTTTTCAGGGTTGCTTGTCATGCAAAGTTTCAGCAGAATAAATCCAATAGCTGAATCACTTTGATGCTTGTTATCAAGGTGTTTGTCATCATTCACGCCATTAACCAAACTCAATGGATCGGAGAAAGAGAGGATAAAATGGACATCCGGACTCCACCACCACCACCTCCACCACCACCACCTCCTCCACTATCAGCAGCAGCAGCAGCAGCAGCAGCAGCAGAAGCAGCGGCTGCCCGGACTCCTGAACCTAACCCAATTACATCAGGGCCGCCTCCTCCGAGGCAATGTCACGGAAATCAATGGCTGGTGAAGCGGCGTGCTGTAGCAGCGGCGGCGGCCGCATTAAGAAAGTGCTCTTTTAGACAATGACACATGGGGTGACGCCGCTGCCACGCCGCACCGGGAGCCTGCCGCTGGAGGGATTCACTTCAGAAAATGTTTTAACTCCACACACTCCCTCCCTGTCCCTCCGCCCTCCCCGCCCTCACCCACCCCCCCCCCCGCTCAGCCGAACACCTCTCTCCAGCGAGGGGTGCGCAGGCCCCCCCGGGCTCGGCTGGTGTCATCGCTGGGTGTCGTACAACGGCAGTGATGGAGGCAAAAAAGAAAAGGGCTTAATAAGAAACGGGAGGAAGTGCTGCTAGGCCCAGCATGAATCAGTCACGCGGAGGGCGGGACGGAAATGGATTGCTCCAGGTCGGGCATCTTCTGGGATGGATCGCTCGGGTCTGGATCTGGTCGGTTATATATAACTGTCTGGCCATATCTTGTCACCCACACCTGACCAGTTACTGGTCGATTATTGAACAGCCATCTAAGGAAGTCTTTACTACAATTGTCATTGACTCTAAATAAATTGAATTAACTTAAGTAACTCTTGCTTACTTGAGCAAGAGTTACTTAAGTTAATTCAATTTATTTTGAGTCAATGACAACTTATGAAATCACCTTTTAACCCTACGGTCTGTTTGTTTTACTACGCTGACGACCCTCGTAAGAGTTTCACTCCACAGACTGACCATGTGCTACACTGCGCGTTTGATCGTAAAACTCGTCGACTTTGCCTTGACAGTTACCGTCTCAAAGGGCATCAAAGTCGACAGCACCTCCCCTGAAACCTTCCGAAGGGCTCAGAGCATGCAGGGAAAAACTGCCGGAATGCCAGAGGGAGGAAGCCCTGAGCAGCAGCTCAGGAGAGGGAGAGAGAGAGGGATCCCTGCTTCCAGGGAGAGACTGCTTCTGAAGGAGCAGACACATTTAATACAAAGTCATTCAGCTGCGGTGAGGCTTAAGGAGCAGGCAGATGAACACAGCCACATAACTGCAGTTAAGGATGAAATCTACTCTTCTAAGCACACTCTAAAATCTAAAATAGCGTCAACACGGCCATCGCCCACACATACAGCCATGTCGCGTATCCATGAAATGGTACTAACTGCTTGTCCATGCCGACCACGTGGCCTTCCCCGCCACACACAACCCCAACAGCTCATCATAACAAGTATAGATTTCTCTTTGGCCCGCCACTTGCACAGGTTGGTAATAGACCCTAATGTACACACTTCGTATTCAAGGGAAAGCCGACGCTGTATATAAACACACACACACACACACACACACACATACTGTAGTTAAAACCCTCTTTATCCCAAGAGTACACTAGCAGAGCCGCGGCGTTGCAGATGCTATCAAGGCTTCTCTTGAGCGCTACAATCACAACAGGCCCCAGCGTTCCTGCTGCTCCCCCAGACGCCCCGGCGTTCCAAGGAGCTCACAGGTGTATTGGGCATTTCGGACAGCGTTCAATGAACCCACCTGTTGTTGCAGTGTTATCGCTGCACGGCCGTTAAGGTTCATCTACAGGCTCTCACCCGTGATACATTTGATCAGTTTTGCGCGGATTGTTCCGGAATAAAGTGGCATGATTCAGTCTGATATCGGATAATATATCCAATTAAACTACATTTAAATGTGGAGACATGAATGTGGCTAGCTGGGAGATTGATATGCAGAGACGCCCGACGTCATTGAAATCAAAAGACTGCTTTGTTCGGGGCGAGTCCTCCTTGTTTTGTGTTTTGATTGTGTTACTCTGAATGGGCCCGCAAACATTTTCACTCAACAGCGTGTCCCATTCTTGTCTTGACACACCAACGCACAAAATGTCATCAAGCGTGTCTCAACAATTACAGAGAAGGGTTTCATCATAGTTGTTCCCTAATTGACGGTTTCCTTAAAAAATCGACTTGGGACGTGTGCTTTTGTGTGTGTGTAGTGTACTATTTGTGTGTGTGTGTGTGTGTGTGTGTGTGTGTCTATCTGTGTGTATGTGTGTTTGTGGGTGTGCGCTTATGGCCCATGAATACAAACTGCTTTAATGAATATATTTAATTAACCCCTTTAATGAATTATTTTGTGATGCAATTTGGTTCAGGCAAAACTCCAAGCTTGGTAAAATGAGAAAACTACTTTATTATTCCCATGACAAAATTGAAGGTCTGGGGAAAGAGACAAACTACCCAATGTGGAAAACGACGAAAAGTAGTCGTGTTTATATTCCTAAACCAAGCAACATGTTTAGCATGGGAGAGGGCACTGGGCATGCTGTTCTGCTAGGCCTTTAGTGGTCCTTAATGTGTCAGCAGAACACTTATGAGAACACATGAATCAGCAGTAAATGGGCTCTTGAAATTGTTATATAATATACATTTGTCTGTGTTATTCTAGCAGTTGAGCGGAAGGTGAAAAAAAGGTGAGGTGGGCATACCAGCCAATCTGACGGTCAGGAAGGTTCCAGAACGGCTGTAGTTTGGGGCCAAATTGGACGAAAGCAGTCCGAGAGTTCTTTCAGGTAACTGCAGAATAAGATGTATCTTGTCATGCTAATAAAGATGGCGAGACACTTTTTATCCCCAGTCTGTGCCCAGAGGTGGTAGATTCTGTCTGCCACAGGTTCCCTCTCTGGGTAAAGAGACAGTTGGGCTGACTTCTCCTAGGGGGGTTTTAAACGACTTCAACAAGTTCCCTTCCTGTTCAAAAAGATGACGTCACTTCAGGCTAGTGGCTAGAGCTACGGTTCTTTCCTCTACAATGAATTTAAGGTTCAATGGCGTCTTAGTCATCCTCTTTTACGTACTATCGACTATGGTAACCTTGAGCGGTTGGAGTTAATGAATTATGGAATTAACAGAAATCCATATATTATTATTAAATGGAAGACTTGAAGGGATTTATCAAGGTTCTCGCCTACCTCTGAGTAAATTGGGGATTAACTGCTCAAATTATGATTGAACTGAAGCTAAACGGTAAGGCTGTTCTTTAATACTCCTGATATCTTGCTGAACGGTATCAATAAATTCCAATTGAATCATTTGAATTGCTCATTTTCAAATTTAACCAGATATCCTACAAAACCTCAGGTTGTTATGGTTCCGGTTTCAGTGGGAATTTTGATTAGTTATCCTTATTCATCGTGGTATCAGGACTTTAATTAATGAACACCCGATGGACAAATACTAAAACCAAATGATCAAAGCGCATGTGTTTCCAAATGAATATCGGTCAGGTCTTGCTGTCCCTGCTGGGCTGCCAATTAGCTCCACAGATGTGTTTGGCCTTCCTTTGTTCATATGACCCCTTGAAGCCAATCAATTTAATTAATACCTCAGTTCGCTGTCTTTGGTCTAATCCAGTCGGAAGTAAAGCAAGAACACCTTCCTCTCTGGGAAAAGCTTTCAGTGCTAATATAATGAATGATTTTTCAATATTTTTCAGAGAACACAGTTTGGATTTCTCTTTTGAATGCTAGTCCTTCCCCAGGCGCCGCCATTGTTTTGCAAAATAGTCCAGAGAGGCTTTCAACCAGATGGAGGCCGGACTGAAGCGAACGACAACCTGACATCAGGATGGTCAGATGGGGCTGACTTACACAGGGCTTGGGCAGCATTTTAGCATTAGTTATTTAGTATTAGGTAAGTTCACAGCTTGTCATCACGGCCACTCTAAATAATTGCTCCTGAAAGGGCCAGCTTTTCTTAGCCTGGTGACACTTGATTATAGCTCGGGGCAATAGAAGGCTGGTCGGATGTCCCGGAAGGGCGGGGGCTAGACGTGGGAATCACTGGACCGGAATGATCAATGGAGAACTACGCATTCATTCATGCTTCGTGGTTATATTAACGCTCATCCTGAAACTGTTTGGTTATGCGATGATGATAATAATATTCAATGTAAAATAGCGTCTGATCAGTACTCTGATTAGTATATTAGAATAATCCATATGATTGAAATCCAGACAAAATTAGATGTAATATATAGCTGTGTTTTCACTCCTATGTACACAATTCTTATTATTATTCATTTAGATTTCTATGATTAAAAACAGTTAATTTAAGATCAACCAGCAAGAACTAAACAAGAATATCTTGATAAAAACGTTTCCTTTGAAACTGTCAAAGGAATTCTATAATGCATTTCTAAAGTCTTTACCATCACTGTTATTTCTGCACTGAGTCTACTCAAAAAAAAAACTTGGCATGAAATATATTCAGCGTTGTGTTCCAAAATATTCTGTTTAAATGACAGAAAAGGGAAATGTGTTATATTTTGTAACTTAAGTCTCATCACGTGGAGCTGGGACTGAAGGCTGAAGACAGTGTACATCCTGCCCCCCAAAAACACATACCCATCGCTCCTACTTTAGAATAATATAGTTACCGTCTTGAAACTAACACTTTTTATTATTTTCTCAAAATGTATACTGGTCATGAATAGGTTGGCTGGTTGCTTGAATATTATCCTGATTGTATTCTCTAAGAATACTATCATTATCTATAACATCTGAAAGTTGCTTTCATGCTTGAAAATTCGAAGCAAGCATGAAATTCCAAAGTTCATTGACTACGGTCAATGGTAACTTTGGAATTAAAAACTTGATGATTTCCATTTGCTTTGTCTCCTTTGCCTTATTTTTTCAACGCAAAGTTAAGATATGCTTTATGATTGTACTGGGGCCACTTAACTGTGGTAAATTGAAATCTGTGAGGGAAATCTTTAAAATCTTATCAGGGACACACCATTGACATTGCGCAAACTGAAAAATGAAAAAATATAGTCCCAACATTCAGAAGGTCTTTGTAAAACTTTTATTCATAGAAACAAAAAAAAATATTCATCTGTAACGCTGGAGCTGAACTAACTACATCTGCAGTCACCTTGCAGACAAAGATCCCTACACACCAAAATAACACTTGTGGAGGCACACCGGAACTTAGTGCCATTACAATACTCAACATTGCATTTGCCTTACATAGCTGACCCTGAGTTTCAGCTACTGACTACTGTCTCGGGACCACTCAAACACAACAAATAGCATTACATAGGAAAAGCTCTGAATGTTTTGATATCATCTTAGGACCTGGTTGCTTTGTTTTCCTACTATGCTGTTCCTCTCAACCAACTACAGATTGCTAGGCTGAGCATAGTTCACTGTATGTGCATGCATTAATAATCTCTGATCCTCAGACACCTGATCTCTCTCTCTCTCTCTCTCTCTCTCTCTCTCTCTCTCTCTCTCTCTCTCTCTCTCTCTCTCTCTCTCTCTCTCTCTCTCTCTCTCTCACATTCACGCACAAACACAAAACCCGTCTTGAAACTCTATTCAGATTAACCTTTAGAAATCATTCACAAATTGAAAAAGTGAAAGTTGGTCTTGCCCTCAGAGTACAATTGCCACATGCTCAAGGGCTTCTTAGAAACACCTCACGCCGAAATAATGTGACATTTCAGGCACAATCATAGCCTGACTCCTGACACGTTTTGGACACAGTTGATAGAATGCAGTTATAGAACAGCTATACAATATGACGCTAGATTACGGTTATAGATTACAGTTATAGGAAAGTTATTATAATATGATTATAGAACACAGTTATACAATTTTATTATAGATTACAGATATAGAACACATGTGGGGCCGGGTATTAATTGTATTAATGGCACCATACCGCTGTACAAGGAGTCCTGACAACGACCTGTAGCGATCGATTAAAAAAAACGAATCTAAACAACGGTATACCTTGCATTCTCTAAACACAATTATTGTTTTGTACACCCACTCATAAAAGACGAAACACACTTCAGCCTCAATCACCAATGACAACAAATAACATAAGTAGTAGCGTATTTCAGTGTCAAGCCAATCGGAGACCCGTGGTTGCGTAACGGTTTGAGAGGTTCAGTTGAGTTTAAACGCACGTGACACGGGCGGGAAGTGATTATGCTAATGTGACCTTTGTGCTTGAATGACCGATGCTCAAGAATACATTTACATGTTCATAATTTATGGCAGCACCAGCTGAACTTTGGAGACACCACCAGAGCTGGAAGAAGGAGCTCACTGCTGAACGCCTCAAGTGAACTACGGACAACAAATACTAAAGACTTTGGGCTAAGGGAAGCAAAGACATGAACAGTTTGGGTATTTAGTAAGGCAAATTAGCTAAATCCCCCCCCCCCCCCCCCTCACACACACACACCCTAAGGTTGTAAAATGTGTGTTCTGGTTCTCCAGGGGGGCTCCAGGAGAGCTCTTCCCAAAGAGAACTTGTTGTGTTTAAATTGAATCAGTATTCTCGCCGGATTTAAAAGCCTTCCTTTGAAATCCACGCAAGGTCTTGTTTCACGGTGAAGAAGGAGAGGAGCAGGTTGGGTATTTCTATAGAGCTCAGAAGAGTAGCTTGACATGAGGGGCCGCTATCGGAGTGCTTTCAAGCTAAAGATGGGTTGAATTGATGTGATCTGAACAAAGTGTCGTAAAATAATATAGCTGTCATTTTACTCCTCCTTCATAAAGTAGAGTAGTTAGATAACTGCTACTTAAAGTGTAATTCCGGCAAAAGATTTAATCCAGGGTCTTTTACGGCATGAAAACATGTAAAATAAGCCCTCCAGACACTTGTTTTTGTTTATCTACCAGTATAGAGCTTGCCCGGAATAACGCTAAGAGCCCTAACGGCTCACATTGCATTGGCTAGGAGCATAGCGAACGCTTCCAAATCGGCCTTTTTTTAACCACTAATATTGCTCAAAATAGAACCAAACCTCTGCGTAAATGGCTACCATAAATAATGTAATAAGGGGCCAACAAATTTAACTTAAAAAATATTTTGTCTGTAACTTACATATGCAATTCCTTTCATTTCCATGTCATCACTCGCTAAATATGGTCACAACAGCCAAGTATCAAGAGGGGAGATTGTTGGCGCCTCTATTACATTATTTATCAGAGCCATTTAGGTGGGAGTGCACACTGATATGTTGTTTCCAGCTGTTGCGCGATGCTGGATTGTTATGCTGACGAGAGCTTGGAATAAATGGCATACACAAGTTTGTAAGAACAATTATTAGAGTTTAACATGCATTTGCATGGAAATATAAATTTCAAAACGTTCCTCCTCCGGTAATTGAAATGTCTGAACTTTCTGTAAACATAGACTTACCGGTAAGGCACAGACTTGTAAAACAGTATTTTTCAATAAACTCCCGGTACGCTCACTAAGTTCTTGATGCTTCGTTTTATGTGCAGGAATCCTTGTCATTCTACTGCAGCGGTTTGGTGCTATTTTGAGCAATATTTGTGGTTAAAAAAATTCCGATTTGGAAGTGTTCAATATGCACTTAGCCAATGCAAAGTAAGCCATGTGGGCTGTCAGCGTTGCTCCGGGCAGGCTGGCTCTGGGTTCCATTTTCAAATAATTTAAACAAGATTTGAGTTCCGAGTGAATCCAAACATGTCACAAAAATAAAGTGTCCTTTACAAATCTATGTTGTTGCTTTGGCAATCTGAACAATCTACTTTAGAGAATCTTCCACGGGAAAAAGTGTACAAGCTTAACTCTAAAGTAAAATAGAAATATGGGGACAGAAAACAATATAAATGGAATGAAATATAAACTAGTTATAATTAAATAATGCTCTAATATGGATAATACCTAGAACTGATAAGCTAGCTAGTTCAATAGCATGCCTTTGATTTTCTTCGGGCATTCAGTAGTTTGACAAAGGTCCCTCAGTTCCTATCTTGTAAACAACAGGACAAAATAAAAAATGTTACGTGTAGGATGTATCACTGCTCTCCTACTCTTAATGCTCACAAGAGATTAAAAGATCAAGAAGGAGCTGGAAGCTGAGCCGACAGAGGAGCTCTGAAATGGATGAGTTAAACTTTACAATGGATTTTATATTTTTCTACTGGCAACATGCACGGCCAGCTCGCCATTAACGAGCTCGCTGCGTTTTGTTCCAGCCGGCATCTGATCTGCAGCATTTAGTCCCAGAGCACAGAATAGATGGAGAGATAGGAGGTAGGTGTGGGGAGGGAGCTGCAGTAATGAGATAAAAGCAGCGATTACTGTTTCCTTGTCCAATATTGTATACTGCTTTATTAAAATGTCATGATCTTCAGCGTCAAGGTTGTTGGAAAAACATGTGCTTGTTGTTTGCATCTGTTGTTGTGACTTTATTTGCAAATGCAAGAAGGGGCCGTTTCGTGCTTGCACTGTGAAGTGGCCATGAACTTGCCTGAAGTCTTTCAAAAGTGTTTTTGTTGCTCAGACATCGTAAAAGACCAGTAACAACTCTTCCTTACGACGACAGCACTGTGTTTGCTTGACAGCTCCAGCACTCTTGTTTGAGAGGCCTTTGTGGCCGTTTCCCCAAACTTCACTATTAGGGATGAGGCACGGCAGTTTCAGATACTACATTGCAGTGCATATACTGACTCTTTTACATTTATCAGCAAGCTTCCTATTCAAACTGCTTTCCAAATGACTATTTTACCACCAGGTCTGGGTGTAGGCAGCCACCAGCCTTGTAATGGCTAATCAACGTCAAACCCGGTGGTACAATATTGGCCCTTTAACAAAGAATATATCAATACATTACCCATCACGATGAATGCCTACTAAATAGATAATGCAAGCACAAACTTGAATTAATCCACTGAATCAAATTAATTATTCTAATTGAATTGAGTCATCATCATTTAATTTTAAGTCATACTTATCCATTATTTTCAAAGAAAAATGGTTCCTAAGCTTTGGCTGAAAGTCTATTAGCAAATGATACTCGATATTTATTCATCCAATCCAAAGAAAGATCATGATATCTTGTGATTTAGCCAATATCCTTACTATTAACCGCAATTTTTACTCTCACTTTCTCTTTCATTTCTACACCTTTTCCCTATTATACTGCTATTTGGTCGGCGCTGCACTCCCAGCCACCTGGAAGGAGCTGTGTATTCCTGCTCTCAAGGTTTCCTTCCCCTTGGGATTAAGTGAGGTCTTCCTTTCCCCTTTCCAGGGTTTGGGTTTCGTGGGGGCATCATCCTACGTTGGCGGGCGACACCGCCTCTGAGGCCCTAACTGTGACAAAGCGGTTAGCCAAACAAAACTGGACGTGACAGAAATTCAAACTAGAAATCCAATGAAAAAAAGGCCCACTCCATTATAACAAAAGGCTGCCGGTGAACAGTTTTCTCTCCCTCGTCGTGTGTGTGATGCGGGTGTGCGACCTATCCATCGACAGTACACCTGTCCCACTGATAAGAGCAGAGATCATTGAGAAGCAAACTCACAGCTCCCTGGAACACATTTAGACGTTTCATATGGATGAAGGAGCAGTGGGAGTAGGAATATAAACACTACTCCTTGTAGAAGTAGTGGTGGTCCTCCACAGTATAGCTATTACCAGAGGTAGTATTTGTAGCATCAGTTTCAATATAGGAATACAAGATGCACTTCTTATAGTACCAGAAGTATTAGTAGTAAAAGTAGTGAAGTAGTAAATTATTATGAATAGTAGCAATAGTATCAGGAGGGGAAACAGTATATCTCTGCCATGGCAACAGCCACGATTAATTAAAACCCCTTCAAAATAACAACTTTGGACACTTACACCCTCCTTGAAAACAAGTACGCCTACAACCCAATAAAAAATCATTATCTGTCCATCTGCTTGTGGGACTGCAGTTTGGTGTGATAGTGTGGTGAATAATTCCTCTAGCCTGATTCGACGGCATCCATCTCAATAAGGGAAAACAGAGGACGAGCAAACTGTTCTGGCAACACTTTACACACACAGGCTGTTACATGCACTTATTTAGGAACACAGCATATGTCCGGTTTGTAAATGTAGGCCTATTATAGGCCGTTTTTTGTTTTTGTTGGTTGCTTTGGCCCTTCTCTCCATATATCACCATTGTATATTACACTTTTTTGCCCTGTATACTCATGGAATACGAAATTGTAGTATTTTATTTGCTATTGAAAACCTAATTATTTCCCTCTCTGTGAGATAATTGAGTCCATCGTCCGTCCACACGCTATATTTAGTTTGAAACATCTGGCCGTGGCTGGAGTGAACAGTGAGAATATTAGCATCTCTCTCTCCCTCCCCCCCCCGCCCCCCTCTCTCTTCTCTTTGAAACATCTGGCCCTGCCTGGAGGGAGGTAGCAGTGAGGAAATGAGAATCTCTCTCTCTCTCTCTCTGGCGATGAGAAAGAGTTGGCTAAGCCCATCAGCCAATCTGCCGGCACGACTCCCGTCCTCCGCTGTCCGGGTGTCTCTTATTTAGACCGCCGCTCGCTGAAATCACCACGAGGGGTTGGGGAGCGAACAGGCGTCCCCCTCCGCGCCGCGATAATGACGGCCGCACCTCCACACGCAGATTTGGAGCGGGCAGAGATCGGTGTGAGAATTGGCCAAGATGTGATGGTGCCAAGGATATACCTTTGTTCACACTGAAAGGTGGATGTTATTATATATATATATATATATATATATATATATATATATATATATATATATATATATATATATATATATATATATATATATATATATATATATATATATATATATACACACACACACACATAGAAATGCATTTGTATACCTGTGTTCTACAGACAGACTATACATTTAGCTATAGGGATGTGATGATGAGTAGTATATATATAAACTTAAATGTATATCTTATGTATAGGAAGGCTTTATAAATAGAATATCAGCCAATAATGCAAATACACTGTATATATATATAGGTCCATATACTCATTAAAATACATGTGTTACGTAATTGTATGCTATTGTATGTATGTAGGTCCATATATAAACCAACAATTATAGACATGTATACATTATCTACAGGTAGGCTATATAATTAGATTATCAGCACATGCATACATATGCATACAAACATATAGCAGCAAGCAAAACAGCAGCAAAAATCTACGGCATAAAAAAACACATCGCATACATTCATGATCCTGCCAATATACACCACTGCCTGTCGTTCCCCATCTACGCCAACATCCCCTCTGTCTCTCTCCCACACACACGCGCGCCCCCATAGCGTAGCAGTGTGCACGTCTCCCGCTTACAGACCCCCCCGCACACACACACACACACGCGCGCCCGCGCACACACACACGCTCACACACACTAGGGCTCTCTCACACACACACACACACACACACACACACACACACACACACACACACACACACACACACACACACACACACACACACACACACACACACACACACACACAGTGTCTTCACATCACCAGCCTCGACTGGCTGCAAACCTCCCTCCTCTCTGCACAGATCCCAGCCTTCTGTTCCTACTGGATGTTTGCACACCTTTTTCCACAGCCTTCATTCCGTAAAGAAGAAATTAAAAAAAGGGCTGTCCACGAGCTACTTTTCTTTATGTCTGTTTGCCGCTTTATTTGACATTTCTTTGGGCATACATCCGATTTCTTGGGTTGCCAGGGAGAGCGCATAATTTCTGGATAACTCCCCATCTGCGTCTCAAGTTAAACGCTGCGTCTCTCTCGACGACGGGTCGCGTTTTAACACGCGTCCGTCTCCTTTTCCAAAAAGTTGTGCAGCTCTATGCGTGATAAGTGCGGTGTTGTGCAGCACCAGGACCGCGGACCCGCGCGGCGTGGCTCCGCGTCGCGTCCACACCGATCCCCAAGAGGGAGAAGAGCAGGTGAACCCGCTCCAGTGTGCGCGTCTGTCTGCAAAAGACGCCTGCTGCGTTGCGTCGCCACCGTCAGCGGTGAACGGCGAGACTTCTTGGGAGGAAACAACCGGGGGACCAAGTCTTGAGCTGTGCACCGGACGTCAGGGGGTTGTGAACCAGATGCATCGACATGGGTGAGTGGACATGCAAAGTCTGGTTAAAAAAACATGCCTGATTGATTGCTATGTTTCGACAAAGTGGGAGCAACGATGGTCGGTGAGCCACAGTGGGCGACGTGATGATGATGGTCCGTTGGCTGCATGGAGATTATTTTTTTCGCTCCCATATGATCACACATGCAGCAGATTTTGGATAACTGGATCATAGACGTGCACGTTTATTGGATTCATTATTATTGTCCCTCCGGGCCAACTATTGTGTCGTAATGATTGGCGTTTATATACTTGATGGGGATTTTTTAGTTTCTGGGTTGAAGCAAATGTTCATTAAAACATTATGCGCATCGGAGGACAGACAAACTATCGCAGATTTCTTCTACCGCTTTAGCGCACTGTGGGCTATCACATAACAGCCATTTCCTGCGATACAGATACAAATGTGCATTTTCCTTCTTTCAATATCAAATGTATGGATTCATCGTAAAAAACTACTTGGACATCATGGCGCAAAAATCCCTCTCCATCCAAAATCATAAAAAAGCATCAAAGTTGAAACTCTATCTCTGCGACGCCTACACTCGGTGTCCATAAGCCCAACATGCACACAGCATAGCCTGCATACCTCTCACCCACTCCATTTCACCAACAAGCAACAACACACATACACACACATTTGATGTACCAACCTGTGACACAGAATGCAACAACAATGTCTGAAGGGACCTCAATCCCAAAATCCATTACCCATTTATTAGAAGTAGCCTATGTTTAGCTCTTTGAAAGGGTTGTATACATTACAGACTGCAGAGGGGAAAACAAATTTGTCATCATTAATTGAGTGGGTATAATTTGCTGTTATGGAACATAAGATCAAGTTGACAGCACATCAGGTTGAGGAATTAGGTGAAGCACTTAGTCGCAGAACAAAAGGGCCGTCGCACCACCTGCCATCGCCTTCGTTTAATAAAGCCATCCATCGCTCACCCATAGCCTTCACCGGCTTATTAAGCCCCCCACCAATTCTCTCAAACTCACCCGGAAACTATCTGATTCATGCCGTGATTTATGCACCCGCCCTTTCATCTAAAACAATCCTACTGCATAATGGACACGGGAGAATGTAGAAAGTTGTCAATCTAAAATAAATGGCTTGATTGTTTAGCTGCAAAAGGGATGGTGGACGGCCAAAGGGGGGGTTAACACAAGCCGGGTGTTGAATACAATATCCCCCGAGCGCAGCGCTGGGGTCTGCCTTCACCCGGAGCCATCTTGAACGTTGCTCCAACGTTGAGTCTGAAACACGATGAACAAAAAATTCTGAGTGAAAAGGAGAAGAGCGTGAGGGCACAGGAGTACGCAGCAGCCTAGACCTCAAGAAGGTCGGGGTGGGGGTGGGGGGTGGGGGGGTGAACACATTCTTTCAATTTGTTGCAGTCAGCCGTTTTACCTCAAAACACCAAAAGCGTTTTACCTCAAAACACCAAAAGAGTTAGCGGCGGGATAGTCTAGGGGCGAGGGTGTTTTGAATCCCAGTTAGTTTGGGGTTTGATCCCCCAATGTTGCCCTGGGCCCTACCCTACCTATGGGCGTCCTGGAGCAAGATGCTCGCTCCTACCCACTCTTAAGGGGCCTGAACACGGCCACTATACCAACACCGACCATAAGTACACTGGTTCAACATCAGAAACAAGAAACTGCCATCAACCGCCAAGGGGATTGGCAGTCTGCTGCCATTGTTGGTGTTTGTTGGGGCATTGTGTAAACACCATAAGGGACTGTGGATAAAAGCTTCTGCTACATCAGTGTTTCTCAATTAGGGGTACATTGAAGGATTGCAGGAGGGAGGGGAAAGAAGGAAAAGAATGAAAAATGAAACCGTGGTTGCATGAAGCCTGAAGTGTCTTTTTTTTTCTAGGACAAAGCTTTCTCACTTCAGGTCAGGCCAGGTTCAGCAACAAGTATGGCTGAATGCATTTTTTACCTTTAGAAATATTTTCACACCACTGAAAGGGGTACTTTGCTGAAAGAAATATCTCCATGGCAGGACATTGGTGAAAAAAAATCGGAGAACCACTGCGCTCAATGACTAATAGCATAGGACCGTGATTTCATTATGTCTGCTCATCAGATGGCCTTGTGGTCCTAAACAGTGAGGAGGGGGGGATTCAGGATGACTGCGTTGTGTATCCACTCTTGCTCCCTTCCCTCCTCTAAACACATTTATCTGTAAACAGTGAACATGCTTAAATATTTGAATGTGTAAAGTGCATATGTGTCTGTGCGTGTGACCTGTGTTGGACTACTGCTCAAGTATGCTATTATGCTATTAGTCATTGAGCGCAGTGGTTCTCAGACTTTTCTTCACTAATGTCCTACCTTGGAGATATTTCTTTCAACAAAGAACCCCTATCAGTGGCACAAAACATTTTCTAGAGCTAAAAAATGCATTCAGCCAGCCTTCTTGAGTTGCTGATCCTGGTCTGACCTGAAGTGAGAAAGCTTCATGCAACCACTGTTAGGTAATTTCTCCTTCGTACATTTTGGTGTTTATTACCATTCATTTTCGCAGATTTGACTAGTACTAGTACGAGTACTAGTACTGCTGACCTAGAAGTATACCAGCAGGGGTGTTTCTTCATTTTACAAGTACGGTAAAATGAGTAGTATCAAATATTAATAGTGCTGTTCTATTAACGCTCTAGTTATGCAGTTCTAGTTCTGAAATAATAGTACTACCACTCTCGTCTAATACTACAGCACTAGGAAACTGCCTTTAGCAATGCGGAGAGTACTCTTACTGTTTATGAGGTACCACTTCATCTCCTAAAACTATTTCTTCCCAACCAATACTCATCTAGTACGACTAACTCTATGTGCTGCTACCATTCGTGAAGTACTACTGAGATGCTGTAGTCTACAGCCTAACATTCAAACCAGAAGGGCAATAAACCAGTAAAGAATCAGTACACACGTCCCACTCCACCATGGAGATGATGGGATCTCACAGCACTAGTGGGTGCTAGTACTCTACTCATTCCCCCTGCATGAATAAAACCTCGGCTCAGGCAAACATATACAATACGGTGAGTGGTAATTCACGCCGTTAATGGAACGCTCCCCGTGTGTGCTTGGCTCTCTTCAACCACCAGCATCGCGAGCCTACTCCGCAGCGTGCGGAACTGCCACCGAGGGCTGCCCTTTGATTGACAGAGAGCCATGTTGAACATCGCGTGGGGAACATGACCTCCTTACACCCATCGTAACGGGCTGATGATGACTCATTTGGGGGCGGGTGTGTGTGTGTGCATTCCAACACCTGTTAGACGCAATCCGGCAGGGTTCGATTAAAGCAGGGCCAAGTAGACAACGTTTAGGATGCACAGGTTGTATAGAGATTAGATGAGGCAGTCTGTGCTGTCAGGCAGATGGGTGATTTGTTTGTTTGTTGTTTTTACTGTGTCATGGAGACAGTATGTAATATTGCGACCGGTTTTACTTTTAATGAATATTCACGAGTAGATTCGGAATAAGCAAAGGCGACTTTATTTTCCATGCTAATAAAGCTCTTTTGAATTGATAAGAGAGAGAGAGAGAGAGAGAGAGAGAGAGAGAGAGAGAGAGAGAGAGAGAGAGAGAGAGAGAGAGAGAGAGAGAGAGAGAGAGAGAGAGAGAGAGAGAGAGAGAGACAGGGGGTGCGAGCGGAAAGAAAGACAGAGGGAGACAAAGAGTTTATTGTCAATGTGGCAGACAGTGATAGACATAGAAAATGAGAAAAAATATCTCAAAGTTAGAATTTTAAAACACGTTGGCTTGAATAGCAGACGGGGAAATAGTAGAAAAGGGGAAATAATAAATGAGTTGATTTTCTCTATGGCTTCACTTCAAAGTTAAACCTGCAGGGTATAGGGAACTTAAGATGTATAGAAAAAAATTCTTAGTACTAAACTCATTTTTAGAATGTATACTACAACTTTAAAAACAATACACATTTTAGAATGATTTAACGATAAAAAACTACAATATGAGGCTTTTCCTCACTATACAGACATTTTCTTTATATTTTTACAGGGAAATCATAATCGGATAAAGCAGGTAATAAATAATAATAAATTCATACCATCATTCACGGACATAACTCTATTACTGTCATGGTCACCGTGCAGAGTGAGTTATTGCTATTCAGATGATAAGGAGGTGTGTGCGTGTGTGTGTGTGTGTCTGTGTGTGTGTGAAGGGTGTTTGCGCAGCGCACTCTATTTTGTGCAAGCTTCTACATTGCGATACGATCAACGAATATTCACTTCAAGCATGTGTGTGCTTAGCATATTTTAGCTTCCTTCCTGACTGTTTACTCTGTTATTTTGCCACAGAGAGGTTATTTACATATTAATACTCAACACTCAACATTAGTTACATACTTATACTGAACACATACGTTTTATACTTATACGAAACACATTAGTTATATGCCTAAACATATTAGTTATACACTTATAATAAAGACATTAGTTATATGCTAATGCTTAACACATTAGTTACATATTACGTTACACACTAGTTACACACTAATAATTAACACATTAGTTATATGCTAATACTTAACATATTAGTTACACATTAATATTAAACACATTAGTTATATGCTAATACTTAAAACATTAGTTACACACCATTATTAAACGCATTAGTTATATGCTAATACTTAACCCATTAGTAACACACCAACATTGAACACATTAGTTAAACCAATACTTAACACACTAGTTACATATTACGTTACACATTAATATTAAAAACATTAGTTATATGCTAATATTAACCACATAAGTTCCATGCTAATCAGGGGTGGGAATGACAGGGTACCTCACCATACGGTACGTGATCCATGGCCCACAAAACCAATAATCTCACAAGCGATTCTCCAATAATCGATATAATGTGGGACAATCCTATAACAATGCATCACGATTAATGTCTGACTATGGATAATATAGATTTGTTTTTTTATTATAGATGCACAGTGTATCAATTTTCATATTGCACGAAGAAGGCCGATGATATACCGCCGTATTGATATTATGTCCAACCCCACATTAGTTACATGCTAATACTAACCACATTAGTTACATGCTAATACTAAACACATTAGTTACATGCTAATACTAAACTCATTAGTTAGACGCTAAAACCAAACACATTAGTTACACACTTATACTTAACACATTAGTTACATACTTATGCTAAACACATTATTTATATTAAACACATTACTCACGTAGGAACCCTTATAAAGTTCTAAATAACATAAATACTTAAGAATTTAACCTGTATTAAAACGTAATCAGCACATACGTTGTAGAAATACATAGTAATGCATGAATCAAATCATAGTTAATCACCGTTTATCTGACTAGACGCAATTCAAGTAAAATAAAGTACGTTAACTTTAACGAAGTAAGTAAAGTAGAACAAAGTAAGGAAATGTACACAAAGTAAGTAAATTGAAACAAAATACGTGCCATCAGTATAGCACAATGCCTATGTCAGGCCCAACATTGAATACACGTTGCTGCTTTACAGAGGAAACGGTTCGTACGGAACTCTGTAATCACTGAGATCATGAATGCCAGAATTAGATTAGCAGCATTAGCATGGTATCAGGCCTTAATGGAACTCTTAATGTGAGTGGAGAGGAATACTCAACTAGTCATCAATCTCTCCGTCTCCTCTGATTATAGAATACATACAAAGTCGCCGCCCAAGCCAATGGTTCGGACGAAGCAAATTCGGCTAATTTGCGGGTTCACTCAAGGTTTAATATTGTAACTTTTGCGCAGAAATAGGCGGTTGCTAACATCGAAAGGGTAATCCAGTTTGTATATCTCCAAGTGAATTTTCACAGCTTGCCAGCCATCCATTCATTCCTTTTTCCATTCATTCCGTTGATTCACCCTTTGCTCTGTATGTTGATCGGGATATAAACACAAACACACCTTTAAGTGGTGCCTTAATGCCCCTCCAAGTGCACTTCTCCAGCCTAGCCTCCATACATTGAGGGGCTTTCCTCATCCAATCCTCTACCTCTCCTCTACCTTGACCAGACCTTCATTCCTTTATTGTTCACAATCAGAAAACGGATTAATTGAGGTCACAAAATGTGTAATGATTTAATTTTGGCATTTACTACATGCTGTCTAATCCTGGCAGTATCTCACTGACAATTACAGGTGCCGCGGCTTAAAGTGTTGAGATGTACCGCCCCTCCCCACACACACGCCCCAGCTCAGCCGTATTCACCCCAGCTGCACATCAAGTGCAACAGATGTTGTAAAATAAGCTTTTATCGTAACTCACTAGGATGCTTTTCTTCCGCTGCTCCATGCGTTGGCCATGAGTCGAAAATGACTGCCCTATTGGACTGTTTAATTAATGAGAGTTAAATCATCAGGTTATAAGTGCATAAAAAAGGAAATAAAAGTACCTCATTTCAATATCGCTACGCCAGCGAGTGCAATAACTCAGCGTTGCATGATGGGAAACCTCAACCCGATAGTATGTCATATCTGTCCTGAGAATATTTTTTAATCTCATGCGCCTTAAATCTGTGCGAACACACACTCAATGATGTAATACATCATGCATGCACACACAGACCCCCCCCCCCCCCCCCCCCCCCCCACCCCCCCACACACACACACACACACACACACACACAGTGTAGCAGCCGGGAGGTTTTATGTTTTTTTGCTTGCATCAGCTCTAATTCCACACCGCCACGCTATAAAGCGCCAGGCTGCTGTTACCGTGAGCGACTGTCTTTGGGCGGGCAAGGGGTGGGGATGGTGGAGCGGGGAGAGGTGGTGGTGGAGGAGGGGTGGGAGCTGATGGTCGTTTTGGAGCAGTGGCTGGTGGTTTAGAGGGGGGAGGTGGTGGTGGAGTAGTGGTGGTGGAGGTGTAGTGGTGGGAGGTGGTGGTGGTTTAGAGGGGGGAGGTGGTGGTGGAGTAGTGGTGGTGGAGGTGTAGTGGTGGGAGGTGGTGGTGGAGGTGTAGTGGTGGGAGGTGGTGGTGGTGGAGGTGGAGTGGTGGTGGTGGAGTGGTGGGAGGTGGTGGTGGTGGAGTGGTGGGAGGTGGTGGTGGAGGTGTAGTGGTGGGAGGTGGTGGTGGTGGGAGGTGGTGGTGGTGGAGGTGTAGTGGTGGGAGGTGGTGGTGGTGGGAGGTGGTGGTGGTGGAGGTGTAGTGGTGGGAGGTGGTGGTGGTGGGAGGTGGTGGTGGTGGAGGTGTAGTGGTGGGAGGTGGTGGTGGTGGAGGTGTAGTGGTGGGAGGTGGTGGTGGTGGAGTGGTGGGAGGTGGAGGTGGTGGGAGGTGGTGGTGGTGGAGTGGTGGAGTGGTGGGAGGTGGGAGGAGGTGGTGGTGGTGGAGTGGTGGTGGTGGTGGTGGAGTGGTGGTGGTGGTGGTGGTGGTGGTGGTGGAGTGGTGGTGGTGGTGGAGTGGTGGTGGTGGAGTGGTGGGAGGTGGTGGAGGTGGTGGGAGGTGGTGGAGTGGTGGGAGGTGGTGGAGGTGGTGGGAGGTGGTGGAGTGGTGGAGTGGTGGGAGGTGGTGGTGGTGGGAGGTGGTGGTGGTGGAGTGGTGGGAGGTGGTGGTGGTGGAGCAGTGGGAGGTGGAGCAGTGGTGGGGGTAGAGTGGCGGGAGGCGGGAGGCGGTAGTAGCCAAAGGTTAAGTGCTACGTTTGGGGGAGGCGTAAGGCGAAACAAAGAGAGTGCTGCCACTGTTCATCCATGTGGCCCCCCTCCCTCCAGACCATCACACGCCGTCCCATGCTCCATCACTGCTCTCCGCCCCAGCCAGCTCCCGGGCTGATGTGTCATGTCGAGCACGCAGGAGGCGTTCCCTGTTTAATGCAGTGTAATGATTGTTACGCTGTGGTTTTCCCAAGATCAATTTGTTATTTCCCCGCCCTCGTTTCTATTGTGTGGTGTCCCCTTTTTTCCCCCGCAAGTCACGCTCCAGGCTGTGTACAGTTTGGATCAGAGTGCCTGTACCGGTGCACGTGTGAGTGTTCCCCATATCAACCATCCCCGGTATCAAAAAGGGTTGGATCGTTGCTGTACTGTCTCCCAGTGCGCACATTGTACGTTTTATATATGGAGGGCTGGGAGGTGTATGTGTGCGCTATGCTTTTCTTCATATCAGTGTTCCGAGAATAGGTTTCTATGTCTTGATATTTAAAAAATGATCTAAAAACATCTCAAACTGAAAAATGTCACTGTCTGCACAATTCTTTGAACTCTCTGATGTCTTATTTGTTCTGTGTTTTAGTTCATTGTTGTGTGTTAGCTTTTTGTGTTATGTTTTCTCAGTGCTGAAATATCATACCACTCATCTTGACCAGGACTCCCTGGAAGAGGAGATATTGTATCTCAAAGGGACCTCCCTGGTTATATAAAGGATATATATATGAAAAAGAATCTTATATATTATATATCAGCAATTTGATATATTGCTTTCCCCCCCCCCTGCCTGTAAGTCTTCCTCTTGCTAAATAAAGCTTCTCTTAATATTAAGGTTACCAAGGTTAGTATACAAAATAATGTAAAGATTTGGGCTGTTTTGTTTCAAACCCACTCTCCCCTCCGCTCTCTCACTCAAAAACTCATCTTACCAACAGCCGCTTTAAGCAGCAGGAAAACAATAAGGGATATAATAATACATACAGAACGATGCGTATTCCCGTCGCATATATGTCACGGATACAGTGCTCATTCCCATGACATCTCCCCGCACCCCTGATATGAAGAGAAGGCTCCATATCTATATTCATAAACCTCCTCCAGCTTCAATAAACTATATTGGAAAAGCCTAATATGGACACGTAGCACATTCCCTTAGCTTATCTGTGTTTTTTTCCATGACAATCTCCAACTGCAGAGAGAGAAAGAGAGAAGCCTCTGGAAGCAACGCGCGCTTTTGCCGTTGCGTAACTTCACCTGTGGTACAAAGTCTGCGCGGTTCTCCTGAAAACACCGGGCTATATTTGTGTTGACTTTGGGGAGTCACTTGATTTCTTTGAAGTGCTTCACTGCTTCGGGGGTGCTAGCCCTGCTTGGCCACCACAGCTCGGCACTCTGGGTAATAGTCTTTGCGTCAGTGCGCCGTGAATTCAAATGAAATACAAACTTGTCGGACGGCCAAGCACGGGCGACAGCCGAGTCCACTGTGTCGAGAGGAAGGGGGGATAGGGGGAGAAGGGGGGATGGAGAGAGAGACAGAGAGAGAGAGAGGGGGAGAGAGAAAGAGGGAGAAAGTGAGGGGAAAGGAGAGAGAGAGAGAAAAAGAGGGGGAGAAAAGGAGAGAGAAAGAGAGAGGGGAAAGAGGGACAGGGAGAAGGGAAGGAAGAAAGAAAGAGAGGAAGGGAGAGAGAGAACGAGAGGGGGAGAGAGAGAGAGATAGAGGGGGAAAGAGAGAGAAAGGGGAGGGTGGGAGAGAGAGGGAGGGGAGGGTTGGGGAGAGAGTTGGGGCGAGAGAGTGGAGGGCGGGAGAGTGAGCTGGTGGGTAGAGAGAGAGAGATGGGGGCTGGGAGAGAGAGTTGGGGGGAGAGAGAGGGGAGGGTGGAAGAGAGAGTTGGGGGGGGGAGAGATGGACTGAATGAGCTGCCACTGTCCTGAGTCACATTTCTGGAGGACTCCAGAACAAGCCCAAAGAACCTTGGGACATTTGGAAAGGGAAAATAGTTAGAGCAGATTTCTTAATGAGGCTCTTGTCATACGGATCATTGAGAATATATTCAGCTTTTTTCATTGGCCAAAATAAAACCCAAAATAGAATATAAAATATGGTAACAACGTGATAAAACACAGTGATATCATAGTGTAAAGTGGACCAATGTCTAGTCTTCAGACCAAAACGAATAATAATAAATCAGTACTATTTCAACAAGCTATTTTGTTTTACAACCAAATATAGTCAAACTAATACTTTTTAATTTGGCTTATAGTTATAGGAACAAACAAATAATAAATAATTAAGCTGTCGAGAAGTCTGACCGTTCTGCGTGCATGGTGATGCGTCTCATACAAAAGAACATACAGTGTATTGTATTTTTGTCTTTATCCGCCTACACTTTGAGAGACAACTTCTCATTTTGGAGAATACATTGGAAGGATCTGTGTGTGTGTGTGTGTGTGTGTGTGTGTGTGTGTGTGTGTGTGTGTGTGTGTGTGTGTGTGTGTGTGTGTGTGTGTGTGTGTGTGTGTGTGTGTGTGTGTGTTGGTTAGTGCTGAGCCCTAATATTTGGGTATTCATTTGCAGGTATTCAAAGCTCAATCTAAGATTGAAATGCAATTTCTTCCTTCTTTTTTTATAAGATAATAATAATCAATGCAAGATATATTTGCGAGCGGCACGTAGAAGGTTAGGTTACATTACACTGAAATCCCAGGGATAAAATACTATTATACATATATGCAAGAGATGTCCTTCAGTCACGGAATGCTCCATGTCGGGGAACCAATCAGCACGGCATGAAAAAATAAGCCATAAGGCATCTAAATCCAACACAAATCATTAGTAACTCAGGCTAGGCTCTACATACTACTCAACGCATGGCAGTGATGTTCTATCTTAGCTTTAAAGATAAGATAGTACTTTATTAATCACAGAAAGGGATTTCTTTGACTGAAAATATAGCTTTTCAAGCTAAATGATTCCTTGTTTCTTCCTTTTTGCGTAATTAAAATAAAACTGTAGGAAGGAAAAGTGATAAATTGATAAAAACGATTCTGCAGCAGTGGTGCCCACCGGCTCTGATTCAGGCCTGAGAAATATATGGAGAGTGAAGGGACATTCTTTTTCTATGAATATTCAAACATTCATTCTGAGCCTTAACGTTAATCCAAATCTTGAAATGATGTATTGGAGCCAGCCCTAGTGCGCGTGCACGTGCGTATGAATGTTATGAGTGTAACTCATGTGAGAATAGCAATTTGTGTGGATATTTATAGAATATATCTACACCCGAGCAATTCAATTCAGACATGCGCCCGGCATTGGCCTGTCTTTGAACCTCATTGGCCTGAACATCATTCTCTCAGAGACTACCTAGGTGTCTTTATCGACTTTACCTAATACACTGCGGACAAAAGGCAGGCTAAGGCTGGGGGCAGGACGGTGTACAGGTGAGGGTGTTAGACTCCCTGCCTTAAGGATGCCTGGATCGATCTCCAAGGTCCACCGACGACCCTGTAAGCAAGCCGTGCTAACCCCCTAGCTGCACCTTAATCACACGGATCTGAATCCACCACTCCGAAAAAAAGAAAAGAGATGCCAAACGGCTAAATAAATCACTCGATAAGCAAATAAGTCATGTTCACCGACTGCAAGGCTACCGTGCCAGATTAAGCGGCCTGGTAAAGATCCGACATGCCGCAGGGCATTAGCTGTGTCTCTCTGCCGTGCCGCGCTCCATGACCGGTAATGACCCTGTGATGGATCCGAGAGACCGCCATCCCTCTCTCAGTCTCCCCCTCCTCCCTCTCTCTGTGCTGTAAAAAGACCCCCATGGGTGCCCCCCTGATACAGTCCTGTCCAATGAGTTTCTATCACCCTCTGCGCGGAAATCCATACGGCGCCGCGGCACGCTAATTAAAGTGGTTGTCCTGCGAAGGCGTCGATGAGCTCCAGCAGTGAGGGAACAGCAATAGCCCCTTACAACGGGCCAAGGGATTTCTTTCAGTTTTTAATGCGCCAAAGTATTTCTCCATCTCTGCCCCCCCATTACCCCCCCCACCCCTCTCCCCCCGGCCAACACCCCCCCCCCCCCCCCCCCCCCCCCTTCTACTTGAAATATTTAGCGGCGGAGGACTTTAAAATGGAGCAGAGGTGTGTGAAGCAGGCTGGCAGATGCTGTGTGGCTCTGTTATGGCTAGTTGATTGGCCCTCGCGCTGCCCTACCAGAGTCAATCTAATCCCTCCAAAGGGATTATCATTTATGGGGGGGGGGGGGATAACTCTGTAAATTGCGGTTGATGTTTGGCAAGGGAGGAAGATGGTGGAGCACTAATGGAGGTGAGGGAGGAGGCAGGGTTCCCACGTCTGGTTCTTAGGAGCTAACAGCCTTATTTATAACCTTTCTGCTGCACCTTCTCCCGTCAATACTCACTTTTCCCTTCCACTTCACAATTTTCTCGACGTTTATCCAATTCATGGCTCTTATAGCCGATTGTATTACTCTTTTCACAAAAAGCTTTTTTTATTTATCGCCCAAAATAGTTTTTTCCCTGAATGCTTTATTCCCCACTTGAAAGTGGAACGTTTAATGGTTCACATACAAATGTGACTTCCAGCACCAGAAATTTTCTGCTGTTCTCTAGCCTTTGTGCACAGAGTTATGGACGAGCAATCCACTAGGGCTCATCATCCTTGCCCTCTGACACACCAACTTTTCTCTGCCATATGTGTCAAGTTCACACTCAAGCCGAGGTCGTCTTAGCAGTTAGCTACCGTAAATGCTGTACAGTAGCTCAGAATGTGCTGTTTCCTTTCCTAGATGTAGGTTATATGTGTGTGGCATCAATGGTTGTTGCAGGGTACATCATGTTAACGTGCGGAGGATAAGACTTGGTATGGTTTGTTGATAGCTTTAGCCAAGACTCAAGACTTTCTTGAGTCTATACTCTATAGTATGCTGTCCGTCCACACCCTTAATGTACGCAATTATTGTACGTTGGACGCCTAGCACCTAATGTGCGCACTTATGTATGTTGTACATCCTAGCACTTAATGCACACACTTTGTACATACTGTTGTATGTTTGGGCACTTATAACAGTAATTAGAACTGTGTAGCATCGTATCCTAGCTGCCTTTGTTGTACACAGGGAATGTGTTATCCTAGCAATTATTAGTTCTTGCCACTTGTTTCTATGAACATCCTTACTGTACCAACAGCGATGTATTGAGAGGAATGAAATATATTTATATGAAATATAAAATATGAAATGAATAACATTATCATAAATGATCAAGAGGTGTAATTTTGGTAACCTCTGTTATTTATATGATTCATCCATTCAACTCTATTTTTTTAATGAGTAATTTTGTAAGGTAGGGAATGGTGAGAGAGAAAGAGAGAGAGAGAGAGAGAGAGAGAGAGAGAGAGAGAGAGAGAGAGAGAGAGAGAGAGAGAGAGAGAGAGAGAGAGAGAGCTAGAGCAGGACGAGGAAAGAGAAAATGGGGGCATCATGGCTCAAATTGGTTTCCCTCTGTTCCAGTTTAATGCCATAATGAAAAGAAGAGTTTTCCCCAGAATTTGACCATGAAAGTGGGGAGGTCTGGTCATGCCAAGGTTAGCTGCAGATCCTTCGCAAACAAGAAATCTTTTGTAGCTCGGAAGGCTACATTTTCAAACACAGGTTATTGTTTTAAGAAAACTACAAATACAGAGCCTTTTAAAGGAGTCACGGTTTCCTTTCTGTGATTGATGATATAGTAGGATCTTATCTAAACCTAGGACAAGACATCCCTGCTTTACGTTAAGTTGTACTAATGATTTGGATTTGGCTTTTTTTCTATTAGCCCTTGAGGCCGTGTTGAGTTTGGCCACCACCGGATTATCCCACCGGGCCGCGCCCGGTATGGGCCGTAGGCCTGGGCCGAGGTCAGCCCGCCACGCCTCCAAGTAGGCGGCGGAGACCTCAGCCCAGATTGCTCTTTCAAACGAGAAGTTGTCTCTCAAAGTGTAGGCGGATAAAGAAAAAAATACAATACACTGTATGTTCTTTTATATGAGACGCATCACCATGCACGCAGAATGGTCAGAGTTCTCGACAGCTTAATTATTTATTATTTGTTTGTTCCTATAAGTATATAAGCCAAATAGTATTGGGGGGTGCCAAAAAAGTGCCAAAAAAGTATTAGTTTGACTATATTCGGTTGTAAAACAAAATAGCTTGTTGAAATAGTACTGATTTATTATTATTCGTTTTGGTCTGAGGACTGGACATTGGTCCACTTCACACTATTAGATCACTGTGTTTTCTCCCTTATATCAAGCACATTGTGGGGCACTCGGGAAAATACTTGTGAAACATTGTCCAATGTTTAAACCGATATGAAAAGAATCAGCCCTCAATGAGTTATTGAGATTGAGAAGAGCAAAAAAGGGTGATGACTTCATCATCATGGATATCATTGTGTGTGTTCTGTCTGAAACAACCAAAAACACATTTAATGTCTCTTAAACAAATCAATAAAATGTGACGGTAAGCTATACTAAATTAAAAGGCTACAATAAGGGTGTGTGTTGTTGTGTCATCGACTCAAGACAAGCGTGTCATCGGTTAAGGCCCACAGAGTCTTGTATAGTGGAAAGATACCATGGTAGTCGAATTATTGTTGGAACACACACAAAGTGAGGGAACAAATCAACAAAAACAAAAACTCCTTTCACGTATTTATATAAAGCTAAAATAAAATACACTGCTTGAATGTCACAAGGAAAGCATGCGTCCCAATGATATTCAGAGTACCTTTTTGTGAGGTCTGTTTTATATTCTAGCTGACAGTTGATGCTGTCAAGAATCTTCACCTGGCACATAACACAGCTGGGGGCAAAGTGCTTCAATTAACTCTTTATCCGGGGGATTTTCTCTATTCTAAGACACCGTGGAACACACTTCAGTACCAGGGAGAAATTGGGCATATGGCAGCCCTCACTAGAAGAACAAAGCCCGAAAGGAGTGGAGTCATTGTGGTAGACGGGCAGGTGAACCGATCTGTTCCAGTGTACAAAAGGTTGATTGCATCGCGTTTTTCACTTTAATGATCACTCAAGCATTCCTCTGGACTCAATGTCTCTTTAAATCAAGAATGGTTTGGGGAAGAAAGAAATACTACTTGGTTTGTCTATTGACAAAAATTGCGTTGACATTTGGTTGGTATTTCAGGGCTGGAGGGTCCTCAATGTGTTTTTCAAAACACTGCGTTCGTGGGGCAGCGAGTCAGTCCTAGCCATTCATTCCGTTGCGGTGCTAGTGAACAGGTGCTTAGTTGGGTGTGCACTCGCTGTTATGACTCACGGTTAGCGGGTACACTCACAGCGGGGCGTCGGGGCGCATCGATCCAACCACTGTTCCTCCTACTCTCAACCGCTGTGCTGTTGTTCCTATTCCCCACATCAAACTAATCCTCAAAGAGTGTGTTTACGTGCGTGTGTGTGTGTGTGTGTGTATGCGTGTGTGCGTGTGTGTGGAAGTGTTGTTTGTAGATCTGATGTGTAAGCCACGAGTAGAGGTAATCTCTAGCAAATTGCATTCTTTGTCAACCACTTGGGTAGCCTGTGGCTGTGTACAAAGTGACAATGAGACAAGTGATCAAATACACTTTACCATTTACATTTGAAAAGGTTACGCATTGAACACATTGAAAATATACAACCTCCGACTCTCAGCCTTCGTGAACAGTGACATTTAGCTTTGAGCTTAATGGACGGCTCATCCCCCACCTGACTTTAGATTTGGTTTGGATGGTAGCACCTCACAGTAGCCCGTAACATCCCTGGGCAAGATGCCCCTACCTACCCATTAATGGCAACTGAATTGCTTTGGGATTTAATGGCCGAATGAAGTAGGGCTGTGCGAATAAATCGATCACGATATGGGTCGTTTCATATCTCGATAACGATGTATATCTCGATATAGGGCTGGGCGATATGACGATATCATACCGTGGACGATATGAAAGTGTCTACCGGGAGAGATTTGGCCATATCGTTTATACCGAGAGAGAAAAAAATAAGTGTGTGTCCAGGCAGGTGTGAAACACACCTTTAAAAAAAAATGTTATTTGTATTGAAAAAACAGTTCAATGTTTACAAGATGTTTGCACTATATGACACTGCAGTTAATGACAGATTATTCGCTACTTACTCCTTTGTAAGCATGGAAATTCAAGTTCAAAATAAAAGAAAAAACTGATCAAATGTGAAGTATGGTTATTTTAAGCCATTTATTATTTTAATTTACTTCAAAAATACCATATCGTGATATATATCCATATCGTGATATAAAATTACTCATATCGTGATATAAGATTTTGTCCATATCGCCCAGCCCTATCTCGATATAGTTAGTTTTCTGTGAATTCTATGAAAATAATGTTTACCCAGAATAACCACATGCCTCATGACTATTACTTAATATTCCTATAAACTAAATGCAAATGAATTTTGAAGGGACAAAAATGTTGAAAGGACAACATTTTGGAAGGGACAAAATAATTATTAAAACTACCTCTAGTGTGGACACACTAAACTTTCAAATGTATGTAAAGAAGCTTGTTGTGGTTCACCACTACAACATGACCTTGTGTTCAGGTGTCATTCCTCTGCACTCTGTTCACTTGTATTTAAACTAGGTACTTTTGTACCTAGTTTAAAAAGGTACTAGGACAATTATTTTGTTGCCATTAAATGCAGTTTGACTAAAAAGAGTGCTAAATAACTCAATTAAAATTAATCTGTACATACTTGTCCCAATTAGTCAATTATCAACATCTGGACTCACTCATAAAAATACACTGAGAAAGTTGTTGTTTTTCTCAGTTCGTGTTGTTAATGAAGTCTAAATTTGACAAAATTGAATCTGATGGGGCGTGAATATACGTTTGTCAACTTTTCATTTCTTTCATTAACCAATTACATTTCTATTATGTGGCTGTTTCAGCTCATTTGCAGCATTTAAATCAAGCTGAGTTTCTTTGGAGATTTTGTTCCTCATCATTCTGTGTGCGAAAAACAATGTGTGTTGCTTTGGTAGCGCTGTGAAAATAGGTTTGCGAGACGCTTAAGAAAAAGAAAACACAAACCATTTCAGTATAGAACTCCTATTCTCTCCCTTAGCTGGAACCTGAACGGCTGCAGCAAGCTGTGCAACATATACCGTAGAGAAAGGATTGAAAACCAAACTATTTGATAAGAGTGAGGGGAATTAATTCCGGCAAATAAATGAATTGGAGCAAATAACCGCTGGGTGAAATAATGCTTTTTTAATCAGGTGGATGTAGTACTATATCACTATATGATCATATCGTCTTATTAGATTACTGAAATGTGTAATCATCTTTGTATGCTAATTTAAACCAATATTTTTTTTTGAAGTCTGGGTAATAAAGGATGGTATTATTCAATGTAGATTTAATATTCATGCATCTTAAAATGAGACCAACCTGGCTATTTAAGGGAAATTCAAAATACAAAATAAATATAGATACAAAAACATATTGCTAGTAAAGACAAGACAAGGGTTGAAATGCACAGGAAAGATAAGAGTTGCACAAGACCATAATGCAAGATAAGAAGCCAAGATATCTGATCTTTTACAGTTTTTATTTGAGGAACAAAGCGTTATCTATGTCTTACAGGGCTGATCATAGGCTTAGATAGGGATGCCGTTTTAACACCGCAGACATAATCCGTTTCATCAAATCAGGGCCATCAGCATGACTTTTGTGTATAAATAATGTTTTATTGGCTTTTTGTGCCTTCAAGGACAGCTCAGCGCAGAATGACAGTGAAATGGGTTGAACGAGAGAGGAAATAACATCTTGCATAGGATTACAGGACATAATTTAACCAGCGATTCTTAAAAGGGGTATTTCTTAAATGGTTAGCATACTAGCGGTTAGCCGAACACGCCAGCATCAGTTTGAATCTAATTTAAAAGCCAGAACACAAATCCATACGACTTGATATTACACCAGATATTAATTTCACCACTAACAGCTCATACAAAACAAATCCTGTACAGCGCCTAACAACAATGTATCCTGGCCAAATACGTACAATATACTTCACATTGTCTCACACTGCAGCGCCACATTTGCAATTCAAAACCCCAGAAAAGTGAGATTTGCACCTTCTGACAGAAACACCATGTGGTGCTAATTAGCATTCCGTTCATTAAACCCGCTCACTATCACACTGACTCCTTTATTATCCTTTGTATCATTAGCATTACTTGGCCTCTTCGGTATATCTATGCGAACCTCTGGCCGGTCCCAAATGTATAGACCTTTGAATATTCTCTCGGCTACTTGCGGTTCAGATATTTATTATTTGAATAATAATACATATTATTCAAATAATATTTATTATTATTTGAATAATAAATATTAATATAGGCATTCCGATGTCCAAGCGACATCGGAATGCCTCCGATGTCGCTTGTCATTTTCCCCAAAGTCAAATCTGAGGAGAGGAAAGGGAGGAGGCGCAGCAGAGAGCTTTGTTGGTGTCTTGTATTCATAGATAGAAACAGGAGAGGAGCTGGATAAGATGAAGACGAAAAATAATCCTTTTGATCTGGCAACCGGCGACACGTTTGTCAATATGAACCAACAGAAATGATCAGCAGATTAGCGTTAACAAAGGCTTAATATGTCTTACATCCTTATAACACCATTCTGTTTATTGGGCTATTAGATTCAGAATTAATATTATGTTAACTGTTGGGAATATACACGATTATCTGAAACTGGCGCTACAATCTGTCATACTACATGTTGGTATACAATCTGCTCATTACAAATGTAATGTTGGTCTATCTGTCAAAACACTCAACTAGCCGAATAAAATGAAGGGACTGTCTAATTTGTGTCTTGAGCAGGTTGAGGGTTGGTGTGCAGTGGGGTGAGGGAGCGATTGGAGGCTGAGGGTGTGTCTAGGTGTGTGTGTGTGTGTTCCTTGTCGATCTGTTACCAGAAGGGGACGTGATTGAGAGCTTATAGCAGCGCCTGTGACCATCTGGGCTCCAAGCGAGGGGCTGACCCGGGGATCCTGGGAGCTGATGCCGACATTTTACATTTAGTATATTTAGCGGAGACCCTCGTATCCTCTGCGACTTAAAACTGAGCACGAGCAAAGCTTACCATCCAGACTGGAGCAATGCCAGATATGATAACAGAACCGGGAGTCGCTATAGGAATCAGAGATATGGTTTGGTATCATGAAAATGATTAAATAACAAGCACTCTGAAAGTAATGGAGGGGGGGGGGGGGGGGTTCTTCTCTTTTTCCTTTTTTGGAAGATGCATTCAAGGAATCTTTAAAATCCTGCATATGTATCAGGAGCGGGGACGTAGGAGCAGGGAGACTTGTTGGAGGGCTGTGCGGTAAAGAGAGACCATCTGGGTTCTCTGGAGACCTGAGGCCAGTATTCATTCTGTTAGCGAGGTCAGGCCTGTGGAGGGGAAACGGGGAACTAGGGAAAGAGCAATAAAAGTTTAATCATTGGAGTGGTTTAGCGAGAGAGGGGAAGTGGGATCTGGAGGAGAGGCAGCATGGATTTGCCAAAGCCCTGCAGTGGAGGCTGTGTTTGTTTGTGGCATTACTGGAAGCAATGTGTTTTTCGGTGGCTTGCCGGGAAGGATGTCAGCTCTCGTGTTTAGCACATTTGCAGCTCTAGTTCTAGGGAGGCAGGGTGTTGGGAACATAAGGATGCATATTTATGATCGTAGTTAGTGGCAAAGCCCCTTTATAAAAGAGAGCAAGACAGATAGAGACATTGATCGACTTTGACTCATTGAGAGCTGGAGGGATATATATGAGTAGAGCAGAGAGGGAGGAAAGAAACAGAAAGTGAGATAGATAGAGGGTAGAGAAGGTGAAAATTAAACCGCTGAATATGTTGCTGGGTTAATCGTTATTTATTCACCTCCATGAGCTCATACAAACCCGACCCCGGTTTCTGTTTATCCCTGTAATCTCGAGAAAATAACAAAACCATTAAATGGAGAACACATTTTCACAGGACAGGGGGACGTGGTGGCATTTCGCGGGCCTTTCATATTGACCGTTTTATCTTGCAACCAAAGAACGAGGGTTCCCAGCGTAACCTAATTTCTAATCTCCCTCTGTCTCTGCTTATCTTTCCCCCCCCCGGCCCCCTCCTCCTCCCCTGCCACAGGTCCCTGGCTGCCTGATGAGCGGTTGGCACACCTCCCCTTCCCCCTGCTCCTCCTCCTCCTGCAAGCCCCCCTGCTGCTGTGCTTCGGGGAGCGCACCTGTCCCAACAGCTGTCGCTGCGAGGGGAAGATAGTCCACTGCGACTCGGCCGGCTTCCTGGACGTGCCGGAGAACATCACCGTGGGCTGCCAGGGCCTCTCCTTGCGCTACAACGAGCTGCACACCCTGCTGCCCTACCAGTTCGCCCACCTCAACCAGCTCCTCTGGATCTACCTGGACCACAACCACATCTCCGCCCTTGACAGCCGCGCCTTCCAGGGGGTGCGGCGTCTCAAAGAGCTCATCCTGAGCTCCAACCGGATCACCTCGCTGCACAACGCCACCTTCCACGGGATCCCCAACCTGCGGAGCCTGGACCTGTCCTACAACAAGCTGGAGGTGCTGCAGCCGGGGCAGTTCCACGGCATGCGGAAGCTGCAGAACCTCCACCTGCGCTCCAACGGCCTCACCAACATCCCCATCCGGGCCTTCCTGGAGTGCCGGAGTCTGGAGTTTCTGGATCTGAGCTACAACCGCATCAAGGCGCTGACGCGGACCACCTTCCTGGGACTGCAGAGGCTGATGGAACTGCATCTGGAGCACAACCAGTTCTCCCGGATCAACTTCTTCCTCTTCCCTCGGCTGGCCAACCTGCGATCGCTCTACCTGCAGTGGAACCGCATCCGGGTGGTGAACCAGGGCCTCCCGTGGACCTGGTACACCCTGCAGAAGCTGGACCTCTCCGGTAACGAGATCCAGACCCTGGATCCGGCCGTGTTCCACTGCCTGCCCAACCTGCAGATCCTCAACCTTGAATCCAACAAGCTGTCCAATGTGTCCCAGGAGGCAGTCTCGGCGTGGATCTCGCTGACGGCCATCAGCTTGGCGGGGAACATGTGGGACTGCGGGGCTGGCATCTGCCCCCTGGTGGCCTGGCTTAGGAACTTCAGGGGGAACAAGGACACCACGATGATATGCAGCAGTCCGAAGACCCTGCAGGGAGAGAAGATCATGGAGGCCACGCGCAGCCACGGCATCTGCGAGGAGAGCGACTACTACCAAACGGAGACGCCGTCCCCCACGCTGGAGCTCCTGTCGGAGACCGTCTCCGACGCCATGTTCGCCCTGACCAGCGCCTCCACGCCACTGCACACCACCACGGTCGCCGCGCCCGGAACCCAACCCCCATCTAGACCGGAGCCCGTCCCCTACCCCGTCCCCTACCCCATCTTTCCCGGTCACGTGAGCAAGGGTCCTCGAGAACGCCTCCTGCCCCGCGGACGCCCCACTCCCCCCATCCGGCTCGCCACGCCTCCGCCCCCGCCGCCGCCGCCGCCGCACCCCCCGGAGACGCACATGACTCTGCACAAGGTGGTGGTGGGCAGCGTGGCCATGTTCTTCACCCTGTCACTCGTGATGACCATCATCTACGTGCTGTGGCGCCGCTACCCGGAGGCGCCGCGCCAGCTGCTGCACCAGCAGCGCTCCATGGTGACGCGCAAGCACCGCAAGAAGAGCCCCGAGCCGGAGCAGAACCTCAGCTCCCAGCTGCAGGAGTACTACATGAGCTACAACCCGGCCGCCACGCCCGAGGCGTTGGAGGTGATGGGCAACGGCTCCGGATCCTGCACTTGCACAATCTCTGGTTCCAGGGAGTGCGAGGTATGATCCCCACCGGTAACACCACCACCGCCACCTCCGACACCACCGCTGCCATTGTCTTAGAACACCACACGCAGAAACAAAACCTAAACAAACTACATTACAACACAGAGGCTCAAGACACTGAGGTAAATCCTTTAAAACTAAGCATGCGCCGAGAGAGAGAGAGAGAGAGAGAGAGAGAGAAAATACAGATTTTGGATTAGAGTTAAGCACCATTGTCTTCGGGTTCATGACACGCTTGGGTGCCAATTGTAAGACATCTCCCCATTTGCTGTTGTATTGTTTGCGTTTTCATTCCAAAATAATTCCCCTGTTTTAGACAATTAGCGCATGGACCGGAGGGGCAGTGGTCCGTAACTTATGTTCAAAGAACTTCATTATTACACTGACAACACACGACGTGGATTTGCTGTCTGCCGCTAATGACAATGGCTTTGTTTACGGACCCTCTCCCCGAGAATAATTAAGACAACAACAAACATTCAAGCATTCGCCGATGATATATTGTTTATCCATTACTCTTGTTTTGTTTTCGCAAAAAATTCATAACTACTCATATCACTTTAAGCTGCCCTTTCACCAGCGCCTGTGCGAGGGAAGAGTTTCCCCGGGGGAGGCCGACTATACACAAAGATGTTTGTTGACGCACCGCACGACAAGTCAACCCTCCGCGTCGCATACGCCACGGCCCGCTGTGCGGATGCCAATGCCCTGTCTGACCGCTGTTTCATCTAGTCTCTCAGGACGCCCTGCGCTCATTTTGTCACGAGTTGTTGGAAGTACAGGAGAGGCACAGGATGTGTTTGAACTCATGCTTGGATTGTTTTTATTATTCAACCATCCGGCGTTCTCGAGGACCCTCGTCGAGTGATGGGGCCGTTTTATTTTGTGTGTGTGTGAGTGTGTGTGTTTGTATACCTTTGTGTGTAGACCTCTGTTTATACCTCTCCTTTTTATGTGTGTGTATGTGTAGAGCACTTTGAAGGTCTGAAGACAATCCTTTTGTGTGTGTGTGTGTGTCTGTGTGGGCTCACTCACTCATGTCACTCACATTATCTCACCTAATGTGCGTATCCTGATGAACACAGCCTTACCTGCCTCCCCTGGTAAATGACACACTGAAGCTCGCGTTGGCCTTCGAAAACACGACTTCCTCACCCATTACTTCCCCACGGTTGGTTTCTCTTACACACTCCAGCTCACCCGTTCGAGCAACGGTTGCCATCGCAGAGGGATGAGGCCGGTATTGATCCACGGCAGCTGGACACCGTTGAGCAAGGAGCTTGTTTTCACAAAGATTGTTTCGACGGCACAAGGCCCCAGTCAAAGCCCCTTCATACTCACACTGCGCACCCAAGATGCTGGAATGTTTTTGGGGGGCTTTGTCTTCACAGAATTTGAGATAAGATAGTGGTTTATTAATCCTACACGGGGAATTCTCATTCCAAAAAGGACAAGACAGGTAGAATAAAGAAGAGGTACGAATGAAAGAGGAAATATGTCTCACTGGGAGTAGTAAAAATGCAGATACTTTTTTCTCGGACGTAGACATTGTTTACAGTATATGCTATAATATTGAAGCTATACTGCACTATTAATGACCCTTATAAGTGCTAAAGCGTCAGGTGTACATTATATGCTTTTAAACTATGCCTAACATGATAACATTACACAGATCTACGATGCCCGGTACAGGCTTTAGGATATGGGGATTTAACGTGGAGTCCTTTAGGGAGTAGAAGTCTTGTCATGCCAGAGCAGTTCAAATCAAATGGCCCCAAAGCATGTCCTTGATTCGGTGGTTAGCGTGCTTCTTTATGTCGGGTAGAGATGGGTTCTCTTGCGAGGGACCTCTTCAAACATTGATTTTGATTGCAGTTGCACTGTGTGTGTGTGTGTGTGTGTGTGTGTGTGTGTGTGTGTGTGTGTGTGTGTGTGTGTGTGTGTGTGTGTGTGTGTGTGTGTGTGTGTTGTTTACAGTATATGCTATAATATTGAAGCTATACTGCACTATTAATGACCCTTATAAGTGCTAAAGCGTCAGGTGTACATTATATGCTTTTAAACTATACATAACATGATAACATTACACAGATCTACGATGCCCGGTACAGGCTTTAGGATATGGGGATTTAACGTGGAGTCCTTAGGGAGTAGAAGTCTTGTCATGCCAGAGCAGTTCAAATCAAATGGCCCCAAAGCATGTCCTTCATTCGGTGGTTAGCGTGCTTCTTTATGTCTGGTACTAGTAGAGATGGGTTCTCTTCCGAGGGACCTCTTCAAACATTGATTTTGATTGCAGTTGCACTGTGTGTGTGTGTGTGTGTGTGTGTGTGTGTGTGTGTGTGTGTGTGTGTGTGTGTGTGTGTGTGTGTGTGTGTGTGTGTGTGTGTTTGTGTGTGTGTGTGTGTGTGTGTGTGCAACCTAGCCCCGGTGTGTGTGACTGACATGTGTGTACATGTGTATGTGAGAATGGCTGTTTGTGTATGTGTGTGTGTGTGTGTGTGTGTGTGTGTGTGTGTGTTTGTGTGTGTGTGTGTTTGTGTGAGTGAGAATGGCTGTTTGTGAGTCTGTCTGTTTGTGAGTGTGAGAGTGGCTGTTTGTGAGTCTGTGTGTTTGTGTGAGTGAGAGTGGCTGTTTGTGAGTCTTTCTGTTTGTGAGTGTGAGAGTGGCTGTGGGTGTATTTTTATGAGAGTTTAAAGAAGGGAGATAGGAGAGGTGTGTGTTTCTGTGTGCGGATGCGTTCACATGTGTCAGTCATTGTATACATCCGTGCCTCCAAAGGCTTCTGATTGGGTCGGCGCAAGTATGTGTGTTGGTGTGTGTATCTCTTTGTGAAGGTGTGTGCTGATTTTTATCATTGAATGTGCATTTGTTTACATTTGTGTGCTTTGTGCGTCTGTCTGTGAAGGTGTGTCTGTGTGCGTGTGTGTTTGTTCACAGCTGGTGTAAGTGTTGTGTGATGTAATCAGCCTGGGTTATCGGTTTTGGAAGGCTTCACTAGAGGGAATAGGAGATCAGAGGAGAAGCCAGCAGGGAATATAAAGTATGGTTCATGCTGCATGACAACAAAAAGAACCCGAAACATCTGGGAAGGACACGCTCTATTCACAGGTCACCGGTCAAGTGTTTTAGAGCCAAAATATTTTGGTTTATTGCTAGTAAACATTAATATCAAAGGTGGAAATATTGAGCATCGGGTTATTCCACTGGGCTCCTGCTATGAAGAAATTAAGCAAATGTTAGAGAAAAAAATGGTTTATTGACCTGTGTCTCAAACATTAAGTCTGCCCTGTTTACAGGTAATTACATTATCGACCTATCATACGATTTATGGATATGAGCTCGATTATTTTTGCAGCGATCGATATTACCCATTGTGCTGCTAACATGTTGTGTTAATGTGTGTTGGTTCACATAAAAGGTCATTTAACATTGAACGTTATTGTTCATTGCGATTTCTTCCCATGACAAAAACATGACGCTGAATGGCATTATATGGGATTGTACACAAACGGAAATGCTGTTTTCCTTTATTGCGATAAAGCCACATTCATTCTGAAGTCCCCAAGGTTGACTTAAGAAGGCCGTAGCCCGTGCATAAATCAGTTCAAACAATCCCAATCAGGTGTCTTGGTCGTCGGCACCAGGGACTCTGTGCATGTTGTAGGACATGGCGGGATAGGTCTACATAATAGCCTATAGTCACGATTCACAAACTACATACACTGATTTACAATTACAATTAGAAGTAAGTGCTACAAGCCAATCTCTACCTGCAGTGTGGAACGTGAATACAGGTGTCTTTTGATAACATGGGTTGTATAGCAATAATTTTGTTTTGGATACCAACTTTCTTGAAAAGAGTGATAATCTACTTTTAATTATTGAACAGGGAAACTACATGGAATGAATTTACAGCCAATAACTTACAGTATATAAAAAATCAACACATGTAAATAAAGTTTTTGGATGTGAAAAGATTAATGATACACTTGTAAGTTAAGATTTGTGAACAGCAAATCATATTCACATGAATATATATCCACAACTGACAATGTTTGTGTTATGTTAGTGGGAGTTGTGAATCTGCTCACGTACATTTGTCTACCTTATTGTGGATACAAACTGCCACCGATACACAAATCATCCTGGCCCTAATTTTCCGCAACTACGGAGAAACAAATCCACTAATTGATCCACAAATGAGGACCCCGGTTTCTTATAGTCAATCAGAACATACGTTTGTGATATCCAATCAGCAAGGGCCATGGATTTAACAACTCAATGGAGCTGCAGCACAATGGACCGGTTGTGATGCCCTTTAAAAGGTAAAGGTAAGATGTTTAAGTACTCACATTGAAGCATGGAAGTGGATTATCCCCGCTAAATAACTCAAACATTTTTATTTAGTAAATGTTTTAAGGTAATAGATTAGGTTAGCATTGTATAGCAGTGAATCAAATGAAATAAAAATATATAAATCAATCATATATGCTTAATGGGAATCATACTTCAAATATTATACTATTTTATTCGATAAGTAATCATATAATTAAACATATATTCTACTACTGTTTTAGGTTGGTCATCTTGCTAGTGTATATAAGTAACAACCAACAACTTTTAGCAACTTCATCTCATCAGTTACTGTTCCCCGACTTAAGTATGGGAGCAAAGACCATAATTTACGCTCAAGCATATATACTGTAGGTGTTCCCCTTTTGCCTCAATCTCTTTCTCACACTCTCTCTCTTTTAGCAGACAGACACACATTCAATGGAGCCTGAGGAATGCAATGAGACAGCCTCCTCAGCCTGCACCTAGGGAGTCCGAACTCCCTGGGGTCCTCAAGCCTTTTCCTCTGACTCATCTTTAATAAACCAAACATTAAGCCTCTCAACGGTGTGGTCTTTTCAGTGAAAAAATGCCTGTTTGAATATGATTACCTCACATATGTTTTTGTCAAAGTAATCTTGGATAATAGTCAGATTGCTCCTGCTGTTTTTCAGCCAACCATTTGTTTACCTTACGGTGTCCGTGGGGAAACTGAACATTCCTTACTCCTTTTTCCCTGGGCGATTGAAGCATCCCCATAGTCTGGCTTAGGGCTGGGCGATTTTTTCGGTTTAAACGATTAATTTGCATTTTTACTTTGCTACGGTTTGTGAAATGGCTTTTTTTTTTCTCGAAAAAAAAGGTTTGGGGGATAACATTGAACGGTGGGACGTCATTACACGAAATTTTGCGGGGTTGGTCAGTCTTGCGTGCTGAACGTAGTGACGAAATCTGACGTGAAAGCCTTCCGTGGTTTTCGAGGATATCGCTGTGTTTCAATCGTCCCTTGTTTCAATCGACCCGGATCTCCCCTACCATAAAAATGTCCACGAACACAGATGAAGAACTCATTCATAAAAAGGGTGCTACTTCAGTTGTATGGAAGTGGTTCGGGTACAAGCAGTCAGACATAGAACAAACTGTTCTGTGTAAGGTTTGTAGAGGGTCGATCGCATTTTACAAGTTTTTCAGGGATGGCCTACAAGATCTTTTTTTTTCAGTTTGATATAAAAAAATCTTTGCACAATAATGACTTATTTTTTATTTATTTTTTATCCTCGAACAACTGATTGGTTCACATAGGCCTAGATTACTTGGTAATCTCATTTATTTTTATTGTGTTGATAAAGAAAATATGTATTTAAATTTTGCCTTGGTCTTTTAAATTTGTTTAGAGAAAAACGGAAAAAAAAAATCGAGGTTTAAATCGTAAATTGTCCATTAGTTATAAAAAAATCGAGATTTTATTTTTAGGCCAAATTGCCCAGCCCTAGTCTGGCTATTGCCAGACCAAGCTCAATCGTAGATCGCAAGGTGGTCTGGGGAAGCTGTTCACATTTTCTTGAGGCGTGATCAACGGGCCTAGTTCAATTGACTGTACGCGATTGGCTGCTTGCCGTCGATTCCCTGTCGTCATTGTGTTAAGGCATCCAATAGCGCGCCAGGGGGAAAAGCCAGCTCGTGATTGGCTCCCGCAAAAACGTATCGGAAGCAGAAAGAAATGCATAGCTCTTCTCCAGACCATGGACATATTATAGAATAGACACCAGATTCCAAAATGGCGCCCATTCCTTCCTATTTAAACTGCTCAATGACGCAGGGCAACATCAAGGAGAGATATGCTTCCGCATCATGGGAGCCTAGCCACCAGGGGCGTAGCAATCTTTTCAGAAGTGAGGGGGACAAATTGTTCAGTGATTTATCAGCCTCTCGTATTCAGTTGCACCTCCATAGTGGCTACGTAACCACAAACAGCACAGGACCAGGGGACCGACTTTAGTTCTTTAAAATGATATTAGATAATTATATATCTAAAGTTAAAATCTAAAGCTTTCAAACTCTGGTTGAGTTGACACAGAATGACCCTCGAGCATCTACAGGTTAGGTAACCAGATAATAAGTTCCAAAAGACAACACTGAACACAAAAAGTTCTGTAAAACACCATTCCTGTTTCAAATTATCAGCACCAAAATGGAACGGAAGTGACAGGGTAATAAGCCACATAATTGAATTTAATGGCAAGAAGTGACAAGTGAAAGGGACAACAATAAACATATCGACATGAAGATGTAGCTATTACATTTGCCGTCGTCAATTATGACAACACAGATGTGCAAAATTAATCAAGACTAAGACAAATGGTATGACCTAGACCTGCTTCCTTTAAAACACAAATAGTGCAGTAGTCAAACAATATCAACAAATAAATAATAAACAGAAAGTCTCTTTGAATATAAACTAAACTAATCTTAGAGTCACTCTTATCCTATAGACATTTCCCTGGCCAGTTATAATTTATCCTGCAATTATAAAGACAATAAATGTAAAATGTTCAATAAACGTTCAAAGCAAAACTTATAAATAGTATTGAGAATAGTAGTGGTGATGTAGCTGTGGAAATTAATCGCAAAGAGATAATTTCTCCTCATCTGCTGTGAATACCCTCCCTGTTCATTCCTGCTGCTGCTGGACTCTGGTCCACTGTCTCCTCCCTGACCCTGCTCTTTCTATTGTATGAAGATTAAAAAATATGTGCAAAACAACCGTGAGCACAAGTTCTGTGCAGAAATGCGAGGAGTGGGTTTATTCCTAGGTGTTAGAGTAGCCAAGTAGGAGTATTGTTACTTTAGAATAATATAAGTAAAAAAGTATTTTGCAGTAAAACAACTCGAGTACAATTTATCAAAAAGGAAATGTAACAGAGTAATTGTCACTAGTTACTATTACCTCTGCACCTAGCAAGCGATTTAACATAGGTAACAGTTAACAATTGTTAACTAGCTTAACTTGATATATTGACATCTATTAGTTGGTCATCATTTAGTTAAACAACATGCAACAGCATAACGCAACTTCGAAAAAACAAACCGTGTTCGGCATGTTCGGCTGGTGGTTTGCTGAACATGCTTGAAACAGATCTGAATCAACGTCTCTGTGATTGAAATCACAACACGACAGCGGTGTTTGCAGCCTGGCTCCACCTGCTCATGGTGCGTTCAAAGGCGGCATCGAATGGTTGTAATCATAGACATCTTATAGCATAGACGGAGCATTGGCTGCTGGGACGCGAGAAATACGGCCGCCATCTTGGAGTGGTCAACCGGGAGCAGCAACAGCAGCAGAAACAGGATGCCGGGCTGTTGTTCAGCGTATTCCTGCTCAAATCGGCGGACCATGCACAATAGGAATCGGGGGATTACTTTTCACAAGTAAGATTTAACATTACCGTACTATTGGTATAATTGGTATTGAATAATAAAACACGCCAAACCATGTGGCCTTTATCATAGCTACACGTATGACAAAAAACGCATGAAAATCAGTGGTATTCAGTGAGGTATGATTAATTAAATGCGCTGACAGCTCCAGCCAAACGGATCACACTGAGTGGAGCGGATGACCACTCCAAGATGGCGGCCCCGCGTCTCGTCAGCGCCAGTAGGCGGTAGCATTCGATGCTCCGTCTATCATATAAGATGTCTATGGTTGTAATGGCTGTAAAAAGTGCGGGGGACAGAGGGCACAGATACGGGAAGTGCGGGGGACATGTCCCCCGTGTACCCCGCGTCCGCTACGCCCATGCTAGCCACGCCCTATAGTTCATGACGTACCGGATGCAGAAATATTCCTGCATTTTTAGCATTGTAGCATCATAAGCGAGAAGTCTCAGCGATCGCAGTCGCATTGTTCACCGACCATGGAAGTATAAGTTAACTTGACAACATAGTAAATGTATGTTGGCCTAGAAAACAATACACTTCAATGTTATTGCTTAAGAAACAGATTCGATCCAACTATTTACGAAAAATGCTATCGATAATTTTAGACAGCTGAACCAGTCTAAAAATCCCTATATCAATGAAACACTTTTAGTGATAAAAAATCACCACAGTGCCTAAAAACCATCAACGTCATTCATGTTAAGTAAAAGGAAAAACCTCGGACACGAAAAGTTAGCGGAGCCGTGCACTAGGCCCTCTCGAATGCCGGGCCGAAACAACATTTGTTTCACTACGACTCCTTTCAGCTGCCCCTCCTTCTCCAGCAAAAAATAATAAAATAAAACGCCTAATAAAACGCTTGATGGTGGCGTTTTGAAAAGAGAAAACTTACATTTTATTAGAACATGGCCTAAAGATAATTATGAGCCTTTGATTGATATCCAGTCATTTTTTGCGGAGACACATTCCTGTTCCCCACTTGCATTGGAGTGAACGGAGATATCTACTTCTGGGCCCCTTGAATCGAGGGACCCAGAGCCCGCTTAAACAGCTGCAATACCAGGCTTGGCCGCTGAGCACTGGTGGATTGCAGAAGTATGCACTGTTCCTGGGGGCTTGATGCTTGCTCCAGACCCTTGTTCAGGGCGAACTCAATTCACCGGCAGAATGGGCGGGGCTACCCAGTCTAGCCTCCCCATGCACCACGGAGAACTGTGGTGGAGACTATACACAGGGCAACATGGAGTAGAGGGCAGAGACACTGTTTGACATGCTATCCATGTTCACACGTTTATTAGATATGTATTTCATTAATTCATTGCAGTCACAAATTGCATAATAAAAGAGACCTTTAAAAAATAAATATATATATATATATACATGGTTTAATGTGTCCTTTTTGGGTGTGATTAAATGTAACCTTTTCAATTGCAGTCTTCACATGCAAGTCAAAGATAAATGTCAGCCTTTGGCATGAATATATAATCTACGATATATACTAATAAAGGCAGAGTGCATAAGAATCGTAATCAGAGTAATTATTTTAATTCCATTTGTTTGCATTGGATTTCCAAACGTAACCCATTTAACGTCCTCATGCTGCGGCTGGTGCAAGTCTCTAAATGCTCTGGCTGATTGGAATTCGCAGATGTATGGTCTGATTGGCTTTAATAAGAAACCTTATTGGTGGATACATTTGGGGAGTCTTTATAGTGCCAAAAAGATTTGTGTCTCAACAGCAGTTTGTATCCACAAGATGAGATTGACAATGCAAGAAGCAGATCTGCAACTCACCGCAAAGGTTTCACAGTCGTAAGACACGGCAATGCACATTTGTGGATACATATTTACAGATGTGCTATGATTTACTGTTCCCAACTCAAGTGTAGAGTTCATGTTTTCACGTCACACAACTTTATTTATATGTGTGGATTTTTTAAATACGGGTAAGTAATATTGGCACTAAATTCAGTCCATAAAACTCCCTCTATAACCAACGCCTCCGCACATGGATGAATTAAACAGCGCTCCAAGTTCACACAAGACACACACTAATAAAAGCCCCCCTTGGCTATAATTGATTCCTCTACATCAGTGTTCCCAATATTTCACTTTAAGTATGCCACTTAATTGTCATCCAGACCTTTGAAAAAATACCTTTCTGTCTTTTATTGGTGCGATTCTTATTGGATACATTACTGTCACATATATTTACATCGTTAATTTCAATAGTTGATGCAATGTCTGATGTTTTTTTTTATTTCTGTGCCGTTTATTTTGCCAGTACTGTAGGAATAAACGTCAGACATCTTAGCCCAGCGCCTGCCCTCTCGTCGGCTCTCTGTAGACAGAGCAAAGAGCAACAGGGGAAGATAACGTATTACTCAAGACCAAAAGTTGGGTTTTGATTGGTATTTTTGCAAAGGACTGCATAATTCCAGCCATAAAAGTTTACATTTCTGCCAAGAAATAAGAAAAAACTATCAACATTCATTCCAACTTAATTGTTCTTTGAAAAGGTGTACTTCCTTTATTCCTCCATTATAATATCATTATATCAGTGGCAAAATATGGTCTTAAAATGACAATGACATTGATTATCACAATTGAGGGGCGGCAGTAGCTCAGGAGGTAGAGCGGGTTGGCTGGTAACCTGAAGGTTGTTGGTTCGATCCCCGGCTCCTCCTAGCTGAGTGTCGAGGTGTCCTTGAGCAAGGCACCTAACCCTGACTGTTAGCTCCCGACGAGCTGGCTGTCGCCTTGCATGGTTGACTCTGCCGTCGGTGCGTGAATGTGTGCGTGAATGGTGAATGTGAGGCAATATTGTAAAGCGCTTTGAGTGGCCAATGGTTAGAAAAGCGCTATATAAATGCAGTCCATTTACATTTACATTTAATTGTTTCTAGGACATATCGTCCTACAAAAGCAGTGAGTAGGACGTTGATTAAAATATTTTATTGAACAGTAAAACATATAATGATTCCAGTGGCTTTATCATAGTATCGTTTGATGAGGTGATATAATGGGTAATTGGTTTCAGAAAAAAAGTCAGTTTGAGCTTTCAGGACCTGACTGGAGGCTGTTTAAAGGTTGTATAGGTGATTTGCTTTTTTGGCCATTTTTGCAAAATTACTTGAAATCCTTATCATAACCCGCTTACAGCCACTGAGTTAGAAGTACTGACATGAAAATTAAACAAGTCAATCATCTGTGGAACGGGCAGGGCTCGAAAAACTCCAGCCAATCATTTCCATTGCCACCGAGTTGCATTGGACAGTAAGTACGTCAATCAAACGGTCGTACTGCACTCCCCCTCCCCCGCGCCCCGCGCGCAACCCCTTCGTGCAGTACTCGTGACCCAGAGCTCGTGACCCAGAGCAAGCTCCTGTTTGTTGTTATCCTGCGGTAGCTACTGGAACTAGTTAATCCACATTTGGACCTAGCAGTAGAAGACAATTTCCATGGCAGACAAGACGCCACCATCCCCACCACCACCACCACCACCAGCAAAGAGAAGGAAAACTCTTTTTCAGAGAGTAATTGATAATAAAAACGCTGAAAGAGAAAAACTGAAATCAAGAATAATCCTAGGCGCTGCTTTCGAACGTTGGCGGGAACTGAAGGACGAGAAGGGTCTAAAAACCGATGCTTGTGTGGCGGTTGACCTAGTTTCAAAGTTTATACTCGGTAATACCGGTGTGGAGACGAGTGTATTACTCGGTGTGAAAATGTCCACACCGCGGCAACCCTGGTGAAAACCAGGACTTCCAATACAATTATATGAAACAAACATACATTTTCTAAAAATAGTAATGATTTATGTGACCGTTTAATGTTTATAACATCTGGTCCAACCATTGCAGCGAGAACGTATTCTCAGCAGGGGGTGCAGGGAAAAAAAAAAATTCAGCCTGCACTAGACTCGCAACTCGTTACATTGATAAAAAAAGATGTATAGCAGCGCAGCTCAATTACACCAGTGCATGCGCGGACAGTTGAAAATCGATCGTTCACATCCAGCTGCTCACAGAACAAGTTTAGCGCACCACCGCTACCCTCACACTTTTTCATATAACCTTTTTTCAGCACTAGGTCATATGAGCATTAAATAAATGCTGCGTCTCAAAATGCCTTGGACAGCAGCGAGGATGACTCGCTTTGCCACGGGCCGAAACAGTTCGGAGCGACCACAGCCAGAGCGAACACAGCGGGGCAGAGGAGTGTCAGGAATAGTCTTTGGTGTACACATCAGTACGGCCTATTTGCACTACTGTTTAGTGGCAATGCAGTGTTTTATTCGATGCCTTTTTATTTTCGTATATTATTTCAATGAATACAATTTATTTATTCATAAAAAACGGATCTGGTCTTCAAATCTTTTTTCCAAATATAGGTCGTCTTACAATGGGGTTTGTGTTTATATTCGGACCAATACGGTACAGCGGGCGCTCACATGACGTTAAGCATTTCCTGGTGCATAATGTGACGCTTCAGAACCTAAAATCCCGTTTCTCCCCGTTGACACGACAACACATAACCGGCGTTTTCAGAAATCTCCACTTTGGCCGGAGTTTTTAGAAATGATCGTTTTCTGTGATAAGACAGGGCCTCGGACAGGGGGTGTTGCAGCACCCCCAGCACTCCTACTTCCCGCGGTACTGGGTGCAACTTACAGCTGCATGTAGTGCCATGTTGTTAAACGAAAACCTACGCTAGCCTGGCTCGCTCTCGCGCATCTCTGTTCGCGCTCGTGCATGATTGCGCGTCCAGGTACTTGGAATGGGTGGAGTCAGAGTCAGCGTTGAAGGAGAGGAGGTAGGACCATTTGAGTTGTGTATTTTCAAAATCTGCTGGCGTTTCGCAAATCACCTACCCAACCTTTAATTGACACAACATGCCAGCCAGCTGTCTAGCTCGTTGCCAGGATTTAAATGGGGCCGTGGGAACACAACGTTATGATATGATTGGTTGTAAATGGTTCCTTTGTTGCATATCTTTTTCAGCTCTAGAGGAAGTTACCCCAACTCGATTTTGATGTACAATAACTAGCACAATACTAATACAAAGAATTAAGATTTACGGTTTATTCAGAGTAGGATTTGTTTTAATAATTCTAACAATATTATAATAAAAAAAGAGCAATGCTCACAAAGTTTTGTAGATAACACTGAATCCTTAGAGGGGAATAGATTTGGCTGTGTTTTATTAGTTTAAATCTTATTCTAACTTATTCGAGTCAAGTGCTGTTTATTAACATTTTCTGGACATGTGACTTGATCCAATTTCCCATCCAAGACGATGTTTATGCAGTCAACACATTAGTTTAAACATAGAACGCTTTCAACGAGTAAACAAAGTGCCAGTTATCATCTAAAGGAGACACCAGTAGATTCCAAAATACGTAATCACAAGTAATAAGGGAGTCCTTTGAAGCCAAAGACGGTTAATCTTTATTTCCAATCAGTTTTAACAACTTGAATGTTGATGGTCTTTTTTTTTTGCCAGGCGAGAGAATTGACACTGATAGCTAGATTTACCCACACCTTCCGATCTCCAATCTGGAGGATCTGAGCCTCCACGCATACATTGATTGCGGGGGTGACGCGCAACCATCTAAATATAACAAAAACACAAACCCCCTTTGAGGCAGGTTATGAATAATTAACCATTATGTGTGGCTTCGTTGCTATGCTACGTGGGCTGGCGTGCTACGTGGGCTGGCGTGCCAAATGACAAGCGACATGGTGAGCTGCATTGTTTCTGAGTGGTAGCACGCCGTGGCTACTATTAGCCCCTGGATGTAGGAAGTGAAATAGGTCAGCCTATTATGGGTTGTGAGAGTATGATCTGTTAGCAACAGGGTTAACATACCTACACAAATTTGTTAGATGATTGATGAATGGGGGGGAAGAGAGAGAGAGAGAGACAGAGAGACTATATATATATATATATATATAGTCTTTCTCTCTATATATATATTTATACATATATTTATAAATAAATCATATTTTATACATCCCTGGGGCTCAAAATTTCACTTTTATAAACTTTTTAATAGCTTCTAACTTTATAACTTACTTTTTACAATGTAATATTTAACGTTTTATATTTTACCAGGCCGACATTGTTATTTTTCCTTTGTTTAATATTTAAACTGCATTGCCAGAGAATTAGATTGGGAGAGCTAGATAGATAGAGATATATATAGAGAGAAGCACGCTGGATAGTTGGCTCTTCCCCCCCCCATGCCGCAAACCAGTCGCAGGACACGGGATGCGAGTGCACATCGACACAAAATAAAAAGATCTAGCAAGATGAAACATACACATGGGACAGCAAAGCCCAGCTGCGTCCAAACAGCCGTCCGAACCAGGAACGATCTAAACACTTCACCAGATCTAATACTTCCTCAGATCTAAACCAGATCTAAACGCTTCACCCGATCTAAACCAGATCTAACCGTCAACGTGGTTTAAAACCAAGTCCCGTCTTTACGACTCGAATAAATTCACCAGATCAAAATGCTTCATCGGATCAATTCAACAACACTTCGTAATAATAGCACCAATGTTACACATAAATGTGTGTTCTGTCTGTATGTATTACATGTAATATATTAAGTAGACCTATACCAAATATATGAAACGCCTCTCAAACTGATATCTCTCAAATTGTATAGGCCTTATACTAAATACAATAACTGTGTGTTCTTGTGTCTAAGAAGCATCCCCATGCTCGTTGTATGGCTAAAGTTCTCAACAGCCTGAAGCGTTAGTATTCGTTGTTCCTGTAGCGATGTAATTAAAGAGGTTGATGAAGGAATTTAGGTTGACGATATTGGCTTGCAATAAATTAAAAGCTTTTTGGAAAGGGACACATTCATTTCAATACGAACAAGCCTTATCTGAAATAAATCTTCTCACTGCACTTTTGAGATTAGGCTGAAAAAAAGAGAACGACAAACGACAAGATGCTGTCATGATTGGGATATCAGTGTGTCTCAGTTCTTTTCTCCACGTATATTAAACTCAGGTCTCAGAAAGAACAAATCAATTCTATTCTTCGATGGGCTGTTGTGTTGGACACACATTGCCATTCACGTAGACTAGAGTTCTCAGCTGCCTGATGTGTAATTATCCGTCCTTCATTACAATTATACAACTAAAAAGGTAAATGTCATTGTTCGAATTATTATTATTATTATTATCGAATTACATCCCCTTTCTTCTACTGAACAATGAAGGCCTTTACTTGTGTAGCAGCTCAAACGAACAACTACACAGCCATTTTTTTCTGGGGCCTAATATATACCAAACTAGTAGGCCTGGGTAGTGACTCTCTCACATGCAGGCGTTGGCGTGTGTGTTTACCAAACTCTTTCCCATTTCAGCTCTCACAGGGATGGGTGCACACAAGATATTGAGAGAGATGGTTGAACGAACCACATAATGCATAATCACAGCCCAGTATGTGTGCAGAGGAGACAGGCAGAGTGGGAACATTTAGGGTGAGTTGGAGCGATGCTGAGATGAAATGTCTCTGGCATGACGCGGTGTAATATGTAATAATCTACAGCCACCTCAAACTCTGGGCCACATGCAGAGTGGATCATTTGGATGTCATCAGCCGCAGCGTTCCCATTTGAAACCCTGTCACCATGTGACCCCCGCTGACGCACCACATGGAACGAGTCGGCACTTTGACGAGCAGTCAAACTTTAAATGTGCACGGATTGTGTTTTACAATCCATGACTCAGCGCTGAGATCCACGGGTATTACAGTCGACGTATGGAATAATTTCTGTCCGTCATCGTAATATTATGGATCTCTTTACATAACAAAAGCTGGTTCGAATCCACGAGGCCACTGAGGGTGTGTATGTTCTACGTGTACTCTGGAGGGGAGATAGAGGGAGCGTGGTGGAGGCTGGGGTTTCTGCCGAGTTCGGGGGGGGTGGGGGGGGGGGGGTTCGGGGTCTGGCTTTGTGTTGATTTGGAGCGGTAGGAGCACCATGGCTGCTTTGGGTGAAAAAACTGTTCCCTGAGGCAGGTGTCTATCTCTCCACTGAGCTGCTTCACGGCACCAGGCACAACTAACGCCTCTAAACTTGATTCATTCCTTAATGGCCATCATCAAGAAGGAAAAAGGGAGAAAAGAATCCATAAACTAATTATGATTTGCGGTATTAGTTGAAGGCATTATGGAAGTGCTTGATTCCGTGCCAAGAAGAAAACCCCATTTCCTCTTCCCGCGAGCCGTGTTTCTTGGCTGGGTTGTAAAAGATCAGGAGACATAAAATTGAGTTCATATTTTAAACTTTGTGCGTGGTCATCGTATATCCTAGCCTCTGATGGGGCATTTGTCCCTAAATCAGCAATGCAGCCATGACGTTTTGGAAGACCTGCTGCTGACTAAACAATAGATTTAATATCTGAATAATAGAAGTTACACTTAGCCTTCAGACGAATTAAACCAACGCAACACAATTTACAAGCTAAGGTTCATGATTACAAACGCTGAGCTACGACTGCATGCAAAAGGCCTTGACAAGATGCAAACTAAGTGAATTAAGCTATAAAACACCCCTCAAACTCCAATGGAACAGGAGACCAAGGCATTCCATACTTAAGCAATAGATCACGCCAGACTGTGGTATGTGCTCATTAGACCACTGTTAAGGGGCGTTGTCCGGCCCCAACGCGCAGCGGAGGGCCGGCGACCCCCTTCACAGTGGTATAATGAGCACATACCACTGACTGAAGTGATCTATTGCTTTTATACAACAGTTACTATTATGGCAAAACAAAAGTCATAGACACACTACATTTAAAAAGAAACCAAGAAAGTCAAAGTAGCCGTTTTTTTAAAGAATACAAAAAAGTAGTCCCTCCTGGCTGCCTTCAAAATGCACGACGGTCGCTATGCAACACACTTTAGCATCCTTCCGAGAGAACGGTTGTAACGGTTTCCACTTCAAGGCGCGGAGTGATACTTTCACAAAATGATCGGGCGTCATAGCAGTTATGTATACGCTCATTATACAACAGTTAGTAACCAATCAGATCGCTGGATTTAGGCCCCCCGTTGTATAAACATTTATAGATCACACCTATAAACATGGTTTGCATAGAAAAGACTAGTTGCCATCACACTATTTGTGTGTGTGTGTGTGTGTGTGTGTGTGTGTGTGTGTGTGTGTGTGTGTGTGTGTGTGTGTGAGTGTGTGTGTGTGTGTGTGTGTGTGTGTGTGTGTGTGTGTGTCAGTGTGTTTGATGAGGGGTGTGTAACGGAGTGGGCACATGCATGAGTTTATGTACCTGTATGTTTGGTGTGGTGTGTATGCCTTGGTTCTTGGGAGTGCGCATCTGTGTCTGCACATGTGGTTGTGAATCTGTGTTTGTGAGTGCATGTGATTGCGTGCGTGTACCTGCATGGATGTTTGTCGGGTTGTGTGTGTGTGTATGTGTGCGCCATGCATGCGTCAGAGGATTTCAATGTTGTGTGTGTGTGTTTGTATGTGTGTGTGGAGCACCGTGGAATTGCGATGGAGATTCCTCTCTGCTGATCCCAGCAGCGGCATCGCTCTGCAGTTTAATAACCACTGGAGGAGCCCTGACCCGGGCTGAACACGATCAGACACCCTCACACGTCCCCCACCCCGCCTCCTTTTGGCACCGCCGGAAAACGATACAGCTGGACAGAGCGCAGAGGACTCTGTTGAACACTCAAATATGGATGAATGCTCAAATAATCGTTCACACAGGGCGGCATGTGGCTCAGGAGGTAGAGCGGGTCGACTGGTAACCGGAAGGTTGCTGGTTTGAGTGTCGAGATGTCCCTGAGCAAGTGTACCTCCCCCTGAATGCTCCCGACGAGCTGGCTGTCGCCTTTCTCCGCCGTCGGTGTGTGAACAGGTGAATGTTTGCATGAATGTTAGGGAATATTGTAAAGCGCTTTTGCTGGTTAAAAAAGCGCTGTAGAAACTGTCCATTTACCATTCACACCATTCAGTCAAAACAAACGTATATCGACCGACAGATCTTAGCCAGGTCTGGCAGCGACCCCTGCCCGCTCCGGGTCTGTGTGTGCAGGTGCGGCCGTCTTTATCGCGGCACGGAGGGGGACTCCTGTTCGCTCCCCACCTCCTCGCGGCGATTACAGCGAGTGGTGGTCTAAATAAGAGACCCCCGACTAGCAGGGCTGATGGGCTTAGCCAACTCTTTCTCATCGCCAGAGAGAGATAAAGAGGAGAAAGAGATAAATGCAAAACTGAGAGGGGGAGAGGGAGCGAGAGAGAGAGCTAGAGAGCGAGGGCGAGAGCGAGAGAGAGGGAGAGAGAGAGAGAGAGAGAGAGATGTTCTTGCTGTGCATCAGACATCCGTCCCAGGAAGCTGGCAGCGTGGCGCCCCTGATTGGGAATGAGCAACGAGGAGCGGGGGGCTTATCAGAGTGAAACCGCTTGAGCTTAAATAAATGAATCTGTTGCCCGCTGGATCCAGGGCTTCATGGCCACAAACACACACAGCCTTCATATTATGGTTGAAATACTGTTTCTTCTGTTTTTGCCAAAATTGCTCTCAGTTAATAGTCAACATCATTTTTTGTTATTGGTTCATTATATTTTTCCACCTTCTTAACTACACCTGCCCTTGTAAAATGTGTTTTAGTTACCTCCTCTTTGCTTACTTTTAACCTCCTGGACCTTTTTTAGCTGAACAACTTTGAAATCTCTCTCTCACTCACTCACTCACTCACTCACACACACATCCGTTACATACCTGGCTGCCTACAAGCATCAAAATGTGCAGCGGTTGGTCATAAAGCTTAGGAAAGCGTGTTGGACTGACCTTCAGCGTGTTGTTGTGTTTCAGCGGGAACGTCAGCGACGTGTTAACTCCCAGGCTGACGTTCCCGACACTGGTTTGTGGGGGAGGAGGACATGTTATAATGCGGAGCGGTGGATACAGAGAGAGGGCAGGACAGAGAACCGGAGAAGGGACAGGAGGAATATGCTCCGTACGGTTTAGGCTGTGGACAGTAGAAACAAACGGACGAGTGAAGTGAACTGCAATGTATCCTGTTTATGTATTCTATTCCATCTGACTTCTCTCTGCCTCTCTCTCTCTCTCCCTCTCCATTTCCCCCTCTCCCTCTCTCTGTCTCTCTCTCCCCCTCACTCTCCATTTCCCCCCTCTCCCCCTGCCTCTCTCCCTCTCTCTCTCTCATTGTTTGTGCAGTCAATGAGTCACTTAGTGAATATTTGTGTGCAATTTGTTTCAGGCCCCAGCTAAATATAAATCTGTCTGGCTGGCAAACAGGTTGGAGAGTCCAGATGGTGGCCATCCAACCCATATGTATATCCAGTGCATGTATAGTATGGAACCTATACTGTACAAGCACTGGATAGACATATGGTTTGGAAGGCCCCTGTCTGGACTCCCCGACCCTACTTTATGTAGTAAGCATATGTATATATATACAGACTAGTATCTATACTATCGATACTAGTCTGTATATATATATATACATATGCTTACTATATAAAGTACAGAATACAGTTGATATGTACACTAGTCTATAAATTATATATTTAGAGTGGGTTTACACTGTGCTACACTGTGGATAGGTAACCCTATTGAGCCTGACTGTGTGATAGTTCACATATACATTATATTCATGATATAGATATAGAGTTGGTATACACTATGTAACCATATTGAGCCTGACTTTGTGTTAGCTGACTGGACCAGCGAGGCTACACACCATTGGTTGATCCAAAAACCAACCAGCTTCCAGTGTTGCCGTGGATTTTCCTTAAAACGTTATTGTTTCATTCCATGTTAGATAAAGTTATCTTTATTGTGCAAGATTTAACCAACAAGCCATTTCAAAGTAGACCCTATTGCGATATCCCACGGGGAAGTATCCTGCCCGATGCAGGGCATGAAATGAACTGAGAACACTGGTGCTCACAGCTTAAAGGTTGGGTATGGAATTCTCTTTTTTGTCCATTTTTGCAAAGTTACTTGAAATCCTTATCATAACCCACTTACAGCCACTGAGTTAGAAGTACTGACATGAAAATTAAACAAGTCAATCATCTGTGGAACGGGCAGGGCTCAAAAACTCCAGCCAATGATTTCCAGAACCACCGAGTGGCATTGGACAGTAAGTACGTCAATCAAGCGGTCGTACTGCACTCCCCCTCCCCCGCTCCCCGCGCGTGACCCCTTCGTGCACGTACTCAAAGCTCGTGACCCAGAGCAAGCTTCTGTTTGTTGTTATCCTCTCGGGCATCTGTGTTCGCACTCGTGCATGATTGCGCGTCCATGTACTTGGAATGGGTGGAGTCAGAGTCAGCATTGAAGGACAGGGGGTAGAACCATTTGAGTTGTGTGTTATCAAAATCTGCTGGCGTTTCGCAAATCCCATACCCAACCTTTAAACATGTTAGGAGCTCCAGTAAACATTGTAAGGGGCGCCAACTATATCTGTTGATTTTTTACTTATATTGATACCAAAATCGTAAGCGAGCCATTTGAAAATCACACTTGAGATGTACACAAACGTTCTGGTTAATTAAATAAATCCAATCCAACTGTCTAAAAATAACATCCAACATTGCTGGGTGAATTTGGCAAGTAAGCCCTCTGACTGGAAAATATAATTACAGAAATCCCTCAATACTTAGCTAAAGAACGTTAAACTTAATCCTATGAAGCTTGTATTTTCATAACAAACTCATTCTGAGCTCCCAATGTAATTCTGCATGTTTAATATATTCACCAATAATCCTTCCCATCAAAGTGGTTCTTTCCCCCGGGAACACCCATACATATGCTCAATGGTAGCGCCATCCGTTGCTTGCAGTTAGGAATAATTAGGAAGTTCCCTGCTGTCACAAATAGAGTTTAGGTTTACTTTGTACAGGTCTCATTGAATGCACTGATTAATGCACCAACCAAGAAATGTATATAAAGCTACATTATCCTAACAAGGAACATAGTGAACTAACTAGCCAATGCACAGAGAAGGGGAAATTGGTCTGTCAAAAACATAAAAGAAAGTTCACCAGAACAATAATTTGGACTCACACAAATTCCCCAAATTATATTCCAAGTTTGCACAGATTACATCCGAGATGGGACTGAATTTGTACCTTATATGCGTGTCTCATGGACAGATCAACACAGACTACCGCTCGACTGGGTAGGGCACAAGATTGATCCATCTCCTTCAACTTGCGATGTCACAAAAAAATATTGAGCACACACACACACACACACACACACACACACACACACACACACACACACACACACACACACACACACACACACACACACACACACACACACACACACACACTAAGTCCCAGGGGGGATGCTGTAGCCTTGTATTAAGCGCCTGGACATAATCACCTCATTAAGCCATTAGCCAGCCTTACCCAGAGAGTGCTAAGAGGGAGATGGGAGCCACACACACCAGCCAAGGCCTGTGATTTAGTAAAGTAACAACAGCTCCCCTCCCCTCCCATTTCCTCCCAACGTACTTCGCTCCCAGACGACCATTATGCAAATCACACAATCATGTCCAATTTGGGAACCTCTTCACACCCTGCCTTTTTATTCAACTTCTTTTTTTTGCGTATTTATCCCCCTTTCCCTCTCATGGGCGTCGAGGCAGGCCGTGTTAAGTAATAATTAAAGGCCAGCTCTCTCTCTCTCCTTGTTGTAAGTGCGATGAAAGCAGAGCGTTGCTGTTTGGCGCGGCCAGCTGGGGATTTGATTCTAGCTTCCGAGGGAGGGGCAGGCTCACACCTCTTCTACAGGAAGGGGGGAGGGGGACTTTAGCAATAAAATAAGGTAATGGTTGGTTACTGGGTCTGTTGGTTACAGCCGGGAGAGGCTTGGGTGTCTCCTCTCTGTTCACACATCCGGCTTGTTATTAGAATAGGGTGACTGACAAGCTTGAAATTAAAAAGCCCTGCGTATTTGTACAGGAAGGTGGCCTTTCATAATGATGGGACCAAATCCAACTCGGGCCAAAATTTAGCTTTGAATCAATTTACCTTTGACGTTTGACTGGCTGAGCTTTAACAGTCTCTGTGCGGTGGTGTGATTTTACAGTTGGTGTCAATGTGTTTTGAGTCAGGGAGGGGTTATCACCGGCTAGTGATTTTCCATTCTGTCCGTGAGAGTGTTTTACATCTCTTCACGAGGCGTCTGCTGCACTAATGTGAAAGGCACTTCTCCGGCCCGGAGAAGGAGAAGCACTGGAAACGCCCGGGCTCCATTATGCTGCTTAGCGCTCTGTGTTTAAGAGGCGATGGAGTCTCATGAGAGGAGATAGAGTACTTCAAAATTACAAGGTTTACGCTCCTACTGCACTTGTTTTTCATTTAAATTTGAGCCTGCCGGTTGAACACGGGTGAAACCATTAGAGGACTCTGCAGTAATTGAGCTTTTCGCACTGAGTGGATTTTTGCATTCAGTCGAGATTAAAAGTGACATTTATCGGGCGTAAGTAAAATCCTTCGGTTTGTTAAATAATTATTAAAAAATATTAGGGCATTTGGTTTGGATTAGAGTTTGATGAATGATACATTTAATTATGATGAATGGAATTCAGATTTGTAAACAGCTTTGCAAAGTAACTGATATTAGAAACAACACTTTTTATATCCATCGGCTTCATTTGTTCACGACCGATCCTCAGTTCCTGCAGTAAAAGTAAAACAGTTTTTCAACAGAGAAGCTTGACTCTCTGTCAAAACAGGTCACCCCCAGCCCCATTAGCAGACCTGTCTCCATTCTTGCCAAGACATGAAGTACATTTAATTACCTGCGACGCGGGCGGGAATGATGGCAGGTGTTTTGAAAGGCTTGTGATTAGATGAGGGAGAGGCAGTGTAACTCTCTAGATGGAGTGAGTTAGAATAGATTGTGTGTCTCCCAGGTTACTCAGCATACCACTTTAGTTAATTTGTTTTGCCCTCTATGATTTTTATGAACGTCCGCATCCAAAATAGACCAGAGTGGAGTCCCATTTGAAAACAGAGCAATAGTACATTCACAATCTTTCTCCGTTGCCTCTTGAAAACAATATCGAGTGTTTGTTTATTTTGGACCACAGAGATTAGGATTAGGGAGTATATACTTTGGGTTTGACGAAAAAAACTCATCCTGGCAGTGGCCTTTGTGTACGTGAGGGAGACAGAAAACAGAGGACATGATGAGGTCCAACCAAACACTTCCATCATTTCAGATCACGGGTTTATTAGAACAGCACGGATAACATTTGCCACAACAACAATATACAATTATTAGTTTGGCTTCTCCGAATGCGTAGAATATAGCTGCAAAGATTTTAGGCAATAGCCAATAGGACATTTCTACCGTATTCTGGTAGTGAACACCTGCAAGGTGATAACTACTGTCCCTGTTGGCGAATCAGATTAATTGATTACACGCCCATGCTACCAGTTGCATGATCGACAAGGAAAACAATTAATTGTGAAATGTGTATGCTTGTGTGTGTTTGCCACATGTGGTGTGGAGGAGGTATGTGTTTGTGTGTAGGTGATATGTGCTCTGGAGGGGGTTGTGTGTGTGTGTGTGTGTGTGTGTGTGTGTGTGTGTGTGTGTGTGTGTGTGTGTGTGGTGCAGAGGGGTTGTTTGTGTGTCTGTCTGTGATATGGGGTGCGGAGGGGTTGTGTGTTTGTGTGTGTGTTTGTGTGTGTGTGTGTCTCTGGTCTCCTAAACCCTCAGTTGTTCCCCCTGGATAATTCCCCCCCCCCCCCCCCACCCACTAGTCTGTTCCACTTGACGCTCCTCCAAACCGTTTAGAGAAAACCCTTTCGCTGCTCGCTCTCCCCTCCCTGCACCTCATCACAGTCCGATATGAGCTGCCGTGCCTGCACACGTATATAGACACACACACACATTTGCTAGGCACATACATACACAAAATGCAAGCACAGCATGCACAGACAGGTGCACACGCACACACACACACACACATACACAGACGGGCATACACATGCATGCACATTTACTGTCTGAACACACATTGATATTCAGGCTTGCAATCTCTCATGCACAGAAAAACATAAATACATGCACGCAATATTGCACACACATGCACGAATGTGTGCAGCCGTGCACAGTACACACACACACACACAAGCATTAAGTCCTGCTCGCAAAAACAGATGAAGGCACACAAATGCAGAGGCACAAATACGCACTGGCAGACTGCAGTATATCTCACTACCATTACATATTGATCAGTGATTGGGCAACTGTTAATAGTTTTTCAGAAAAGCCAATTAATTCTGGGGAACGATGCGCAAAGGGAGCAGCACTTCCCGGCTGTATATCATGACATGGCTGGAGTGATGAAATGTTTCTGGGGAGCGTGACTCCCTGTTGCTTCATAGCCCCTCAGTGATAAACGGTCATGTCTTCTTTCATTCAACTGCATTCAAATTTCAATTTCATGGCTTTTTGTTCAAGTATTCAAATGTCAAGAACGTAAAAATAATGGCAATCCGCAATATGAAACAAAACTTATGATTTTTTTTAATCCAAAACCAGAAATGAATTTTAGTTGTGATTGGGGATCAAGTAGTGGGGAACGGGGACAAAGGAGATTAAAAGTAGCAGAACCTTTAGGCTGGGAGTCAAACACCCCAAATCGCCAGCCCAATCAGCAGCAGAACCAGCACCCCAACTACCACTACCACTACCAATGCCCATGCAGAGGGAGAGATTTAGCGCACCAAAGCTCATTCATTCACAAGGTGTGCTTTACCTCCAGTTAGCGGCTGAAATTGCAGCCTCATAATGGACTCCCGGCTGTGATGTCATGCTGGAGTTATTCTGATGATGTGGAGCGGTTATGAACGTGAGGTCATCCTCAAATTAGATCTCCACCACACACACGCAAGAATATACACACACACACACACACAATCACACACATACAAGCACACACAGACAAACACACACACACACATACAGACACAGTCAATGAGCATTCATGAGGTATATTTTTTTGTGTTTAACTGGAGATCACAGCAGTAGGCCAAGAAGAAAGATTCGAGAGCAGATTTGGTAAACATTGCATGTGTGAGTGTGTGTCTGTGTGTGTGACCCCCCTCAGCTTATGTTTTTGTGCTGCATTATGGACAAATGCTGTACCATGGTTATCATGAAGACGCTGCGGAGTTGCATCAGACTTACACCAGCGCTTTCTTCCTCTGCTGTTCCTAAACCCATGTTGTCACTTCAATTCTCCTTCCCTTCCGTCAAGTCCAAGTTGTTTTAAAATGACTTCATCACCACACTTTGACGAGAAAATATAGTCCAGGACAAAATCAAACAATTAATTATTGCCCTTCCCTAATGTGTGTGTGTGTGTGTGTGTGTGTGTGTGTGTGTGTGTGTGTGTGTGTGTGTGTGTGTGTGTGTGTGTGTGTGTGTGTGTGTGTGTGTGTTTAATGCATGCAAGTAAGTACATGAACGTGTCCTGATCACAGATGACGTGCTCGTTTGGCTCTGCGTTAGTGTGCTGTCACCGGCGTATCCTCTTGTGGATCCTCCTTGCACACGACAGGTCTAAAATAGGTAATAAAACATAACCTCCCCTGCTTCAGTGAACTCAGTAATGGTTCACCCACGCAATCCTACCCGTACGGATACTGTAGCTTCTGGAGCCCCCCTGCCGTCCATCACAATCCAAAAAAACACATCCATAATTCACCCTCTTATATGCTTTTATTCTGCCTCCTTTTAAACTGCAGCTCTGACGCAAAACTCCAGCCTCTCCGTTGCCATTTAGGCCCAAGCTGTAGGTAACAGTTGGTTCAACTAGATTTCAGCAGGAAAGTCTAGCTGTGTCAGGGTATGTGGGGACCCTGGGGTTCAATCCCTGATGTCTGCGGTCTAATGATCTTATGATCTCGAGAGGTCACAACTGGGAGTGTCCAAACAGATGTATGATAATTAGATCATCTACTAGCCTGCCCAGTGGACTGTTCTAACTGGTAGGCTGAGCTACACATCATCGTCTTCTTGGTCCATCGTCCCACTTATGATGTCACCAGGGGGTGGATTTTGACATTCTTGAAAGGGCTAAACAACATCAAACTATAAATTAGGTACCCTTTAATGCAGATGAATTCCATGCAAGTCACTTTGGATAAAAGCTTCTGTTCAAGGGATAAATAGTAAAAATAACAGCACATTCGTCATTCTGATGTAAAAATCCGACCTACACCTTTCCATCAATTTGTTTTTTTGTACCGACAAGAAGTGGGGGAGAGAGAATTTGTGAGGTCGTAAAGCAGACACGATTCTTTAATATCGGCGAAAAAGCACATGGAGCCTGGCATGGCTGTGTAGAAAGCAATATGTTTTATTAAACCTTGAGGCTTTTTTTCCTCCTCGCTCAATACGTCTTCTTTTAGCTGTTGGTCGGCAGCACGTTTTATCTCAGCAGGGAATGGGCCAAACGAGATCGGAAATAATATGGTGGGAAACGTCCAACAGAGAAAAGGCACAGAATTAGGGGTGAGAAGCCGCGACTACAGGACCTTGCTGATGATCGATGTGAAATGTGCAATTAGACCCACAGTGAGAAAGAAATCAACAGCACTTCCAAAATGTCTGCTTCCAATTTGCGCACGGAGAAAACAAGTAAAAAATAAATATAATTTGACTCACAATGATTGAAGATTTAAGAGTTTGAAAGGTTCCAGAACTCGTCACTGTTGTGTGAGCTTTTAGTTCAAAGTGTTAGTGACGCTGGCTATGCTAGCAGCGGGGGGTTTAGCTAGTTATATTCGTGAGCGGGAATCATTTCTGAGGTATTCTGAGGGAATGTATTCCACCATGGTTTAGATTTGTTGTTGTTTGTTGAAACGAGGAAGCACTAAATAAAAAGTTTTATTTTGAACGATGCTTTGAATGACCTTTTGGATCTGACAAGCGTCTCTGACTGTGATTGGTCGGTAGTTAAATCCGGGGGTGGCAGGATCCAGTGGTGTTAGGGTGTCCCAGCAGGAGGGTTCTGAGTTTGAACCAACCAGATAGATGTCATACAATCTGGAATTCAGGTGTCTGGGATGAAATCAGCTAAAAAAAGCAATACTACAAGTTACCAGTTAACTGTTTTGTACATGCTGCCTTGGGCTGCATGTACACATCTATTAGAAAACGACTTTCTGTACTTCTCAGGAGTGCAGTCAATTATTACATTTCATGGATCTGATACGTTCTCGGCTCAAGAGAAAAACCCATGAGAAACATTGTCTGGCCATCTTCCCTGAACCTGCACTATTTTCCTTCCTGTGACATTCCTTCAAAATGTCTGAGAAGACTCTGGGCCGTATTTTGTCTGCACTTGAATTATCCAAAGGGAGGCTTTCATAGGAGTTGGTGCATTATAATGGTGCCCGGCAGGCACACTGTTTATTGTAAGCAGAGAGTGACAAGGCAGGGCCACTTAACAAAAGCCCCCCCGATCAGAGGGCGGAGGAAGAGAAAGGCTGCCTGAGGTGGGCTCCCTGCCATGGCTGACCCTCCTCTCTACCGCTCACCAAGGTTTAGATTTGGGCGCTTTCAAAAACAGAACAAAGTCTTACCGTTACTCAAATCTTTCTTCTATCTCAAAACGTCATAAGCATCACTTTGTCAAAAGAAGAAACTGGTATTGCCGCTTTGTAAGCTATCCTTGAATAACTTTTCTGTACATGAAATGTCCTCCATCGAAGGTGAGCTGAAGGTAGTGCTTCATCTACATTAGGCCGTGGTGAGCAGCTGACAGAGTTAACCTTTACAAAGAGTTTGGAATAGGACATTAAAGCATGCGCGCACGCACGCACGCACGCACGCACGCACGCACGCACACACACACACACACACACACACACACACACACACACACACACACACACACACACACACACACACACACACACACACACACACACACACACACACACACACACACCGTAATAGAGCATGTGAATATGTGAGAATGTCAAATAAAACAATATGTTTCAGGCATTAGGATTAACATTAGTTAAGGAAGAAAGAAAGAACCAATGAACGTACAGAAATAACCAATGAGAGAAGGACAGAACCATCAAAGTGAACCACTTACAGAAGGACGGAGAAAGGTAGACCATACAATGCAACCGAGGAAGAAAGTACAGAAAAGGACTGAACATGGGGGCTTCCCTAATGTGGTCGTCCATCACCGGCATAAATAAAGATCTTCATAAATCATAACATGCATACACACACACACACACACACACACACACACACACACACACACACACACACACACACACACACACACACACACACACACACACACACACGCATGTACACGCACACATGTACACACAAACTCCAAGATTTCCCAAGGGACGACCCCCCAGCTCCACCTTGACATCAGGGATTCAGGTTATATTTTCTGCTTGTGAGCACCCCCCCCCCCCCCAGCACACACAAACACACACACACACCACCTGCAGCTATTTACATCAACTGCACAAAGAGTATAAGATAGTCTGAACAGGTCTGTTAGCTGCGCTATGCTACGTGTGTCAGCTGTGCTGGATATGCATGGGTCCTTAACTCGCTGTTGTATAAAGGCAAACTGTAGGTAGGCCTGCACGATAGATTGCATTATGTGAATTACCATAGTGTTTATGGTTTTTACCGCCCCCGTTTTGGAGATGTGAATTGTAAGACGGTTGCCAGAGGCCCAAATGTCGCACAAATATAAGCAGGCGTACGCGTAGATGACAGGTTTGGTGTTATTGAGGCCATGCATTTACAATAGATTAACACCAGCGCATTGCTATTGTCAAAGCATTACTCAAAGAATTATTCCTAATCTGTTAAATACATATTTGTGTCAAAGACTTCACAAAACAACCAAGTTTCCCTATCAGCCAATAGTATTCTTCCGCCGTTGCTTTGCCGTGGTATCATTGCCTTCTACCGAACACTAGTTTCAGAGTGTATGCATCCCTGCGGCAATAAACGAACACGTCGAACAATACAGTGTCACATGTGCTTCAAGAATAACGTGAGTACAACTCCCTGGGTTGTAACTTATTCACCTAGCGGCCATCTTACTTATTGTGTTAGCTGGGGGCCGGATTACGCATTCACTGATTAAGAACCAAGATTGAACCTGCGTGGCCCTGAGTCAATAACAGCCAGTTCTCTCGGTCATGTTGAATGCCTCAAATCTGTCTCCAATCTACTAGTGGACTCAAGGCCAGGGTCTCTTTTGTTCTTCAACTATAATTATCAACTTGTTCAGCTTTGCGTATTCTGGCAGGTACCCCTTGCTACGTTTACAAAGGCACCCATGGCTAAGTACACAAAGCACATGTGCACTTGTTCAGCCGCGTGTTTCCTGCCAGGTTTCAGGCGATGCGAGAGTGGGCCAGTTCTTTCGGGGACAAAACGTTGTATAGATATAGGGCCCTATCTTGCATCCGGCGCAATTGACTTAATCCCTGGCGCATGTGTCGTTGCTAGTTTGCAACTGGCGCAGAGTGTTCTTTTCCCTCCTGCGCCACGCGTCAGTAAATCAGGGAATGATCTTGCGCCCCAAGGGGCGGTTCGGCGAAAGGAGGAGGCGTGTGCTGGCACAAACGTTCCCTGGTGCTATTTTGCAGTTTCAGAAACCACTTGCGCCACAAACCAGGAAATACCTGGTTTAAAGTCAGTGTCGCGTTGTTCAGATGCAATTTTAAGGGCGCATGCATAATGTTGCTTGTGCACCTCGCGCATACACTTTGCTTCTCTCATCTACCTAGCCACACATTCTTGGTAAATTATTTGGGAAAGAACAGTTGATACAGCGGTAATAAGTTGTACTTTTAAATCAATGCATCTTCTAACACCGTACAGCAAACACATATTTTCTTGACTCAGACATCGTGTACGTGCTAGGGATGGGCACGAGTAGTAAATTCCAAACTCGAGTGATCGAAGGAATTCCTCGAGGATCAATCGAGTACTCGTTAAATCAAATCTATTTTTAGAATGCAACGCATCTGCAGCAGGAATAGGCCTGATGATGAACGGCAATATTACCAACCAAACATGTAATGCTTATTCTCCATCAAAACAGTCAGAGTTATCAGAGTATTCATTATTTATTTTTGCAAACGTTCAAAACACATTTTCCTTACAAAAATAAATATGCGTCTCACAATTTATATCACGTCGAACCAAGGCCTGTAACAGTTTTAAAAAAAGCCTAACCATTGCAAATAATTTAAAGCTGCAAATAAAACGGCAGCAAATGGACTATGGAAATACTCAGCGTTGTGATCTTCTCTACACGCCCGGGATTACAGCTGCGTCTTGCGGCGACGAAAATAGCCGACACACTTTCACTTTCACCGTTGCTGCGGGTCTGCTTTCCCGAACTCACCGTTGTGTTTCAGGAGCATAAGTTGCCACATAGTACTTTCTTCTTTCGATTTCGCTTGGCATATTTTACATTTCACCTTATGATCTCCTATTTCTTTAAAGTATATCAATTCTCCGCTGCGGTTTGCTTTAACCGCCATCTCTTAACTTTTTGAATTCTGGCGTGCCTGCACACGGCACGGAACGCGCCATGGAAATGGATGCATTTAATTTTCTTTGTGCCCACGTCATGCGTTAGTGGCGCCGACAGAAAATTGATACATTTGCTTCAGAAAACTTTGTGTGTGTATATGCAAACTCGAGTTTGCCTGGCAACCAACCGAGTTCATTTGTAACGAGGAGTACTCGAGTAATCGATTCCTCACGCCCATCCCTAGTACGTGCCCATAACTTTTAAGATTGATGAGTATTTCATCGTGAGAAACCATTGTTTTAACACGAGTGAGTGTTAAAAAGAATGAATGAATGCCGGCGCGCGTATGTGTATGTGTAAAAGAATGAATGAATGCGGGTGCGTTAAAATAGGGCCAATAATGTTGCAGTGTTTTCACAAAGGAAGAAGGCTGAAGGAAAACGTTGGTCCTTCATTCGGTGAATTCGATGAATAAATGTGTGGTTCTTTGTTTTAAAGAAAACCAAGGAAACGTACAAAGCTGTCTGAGTTCAGAAAAGGGTAGAACCAGCAGGTATGAGGGCTGATAGTTGCCTAGTAGAAAACTATGCGAGAACTTAGAGGTGTTTCTCTTGCCGTAGTCACACTTTTCTGTTGTCAAGGTTGGAATCGTTGGTGACTTTCAACATCAGGCAGCAGTATATGTTCAGCGAGATACATAAAGTAATCAAATACAAAGAAAAAGCAACAGTTCCTCAGGTCAGAATAATACTCATGTTTATTATTTGAGAGGTTTCCTCCTTCCTCATTTGCTTTAAAAAAAATTGCATGAATATTATCGGTGTAGAAAGAATACTGCGAAATAACTGAAACTGTCCTTTCTTCTGTGTCATTAACTAATGGCATAACATTTCAGGAGTGACTTATGTTTTGCTCAAAGATAGATGTGACCTCTGTGGAAATTACATGAAAGCAGCAACAAGACGTAAAGAAGAGAAGTAAAATGAACGATTTGTTGCATCATGCGATTAACTCTGATGAAAATCCTAGTGTTAAAACTAATGTTGTGCTGTTTAATAACAAGATTTTAACATCATGGTCTCTTGACAGATAATTAGTCACAACCCTCTTTATTTCAAAGAACACGTTTTTGCCTCCAAATTCCAGACTCCAACTGCGATTTTTATATCAATCCAAAACACAAACCTCTCCATAGAGATTGAGGGCTGATGAAACAAAAATGATTGAAAGGAAGGTGCTCTTGCATGTGCGAGCGTAAGTGTGTGTGTGCAGAGAGTTTGTGTGTGTGTGCAGAGAGTGTGTTTGCAGATCATGTGGGTGTATGGGCAGAGTGTGTGCGTTTGTATTTGCAAAGAGCACTTGTGTGTATGTGTGTATTGCAGAGCAGCATCATCTGTGTTGCAAAAAACAAGAAGCAAAACCAATGTGGGTGTGTGTAATACACACAAACACATAACAACACACACAAACACACACACAGCAAGCCTCACATGTGTGTTAGTGTAACAAAACGGTCTGAACCCAAACAGATGAGCCCAGCGTTCCATCTCCCCTCCTCCTCCACTCTGCACACACGTTGTTAAGCGCTGAAGTCAAACTCGTGACCCTGTGTGCCTGGGCGTGTGTGTGATGCGTGTGCGTGTGTGTGGGAGTGCAGTGCCAAGTGGAACCGATCTGTGAAGAGAACAGGCCCCCTCCCCGTCGCCCGCCTGACAAAGAGCAAACTAATTACATTGTGTTTGCCCGATGCTAATTAGTATCTTAATTAAAATCCCCACTGAGATTGGTTAAGAGATGGAGGAAGGAGTGGGGTGTGTGTGCAGCCTGTTGTCTCATATAAAGGCTCTCTTCATGCCCAATGTCTTTGGTTTCTCCTCCAGATGCTGGTCACCTTCATATATATACACAGTATACATTTGTTTTTGCCCTGCGTATATTTAAATGTAATTTCGTCTGACTTTCCTGGGCTCTGCTGCCTTTTCTTTCAATCAGCTACAGAGTGTCAAGCCTTCTGTACCACAGCGACGTTGTACCCCCTCATCTGCTCATCGCATAACGCTGGATCCTCGGCCACGAGATGTTGATGATTGCCGCGTGACCTCGGTGAGGGAAACCGCACATGCAGGGGGTATTCAGTTATTTGTGCATGGTTAACGATCTAATATAATGAAGCGCCACGGGTCGAAGGTGTTAATGATTCAGCCCTGTGAAAGGCCAGGCCTTCGGACCGTTGCCACCGACAGCCCCGACATGGTTTTATCTCCGAGAGCAAGCGGGGGCTTAGTGATATCGCCCCCTTGTTTGTTCAGCCCGCCGGCGCACAGTGACATTTTCACTCCCACTTTTTCCCCGGCGATCTTTTATGGTGTCTGATGTTTCTTGTTGAGACTGTCGAAAAGGTTTTGCCGTCGCTCATAGTCGCACCCCTCCTCACTCCGTCTGAACGAGAAGCGTGGTGGTGCATTTGATTCGTCTCTCAGGGGCCCCGTTGGAGGAGTCCGATATTAAAGAACGCGCGGCTGCCAATCAACCAGGAGCCATCTTAAAAAAATAAAAAGATAGCTTATTTTTTTTTTTTAAGGCTATGAATTCAAAAGACTAGGAAAACTGCTGACACTAGCACGCCGTCAGCGGCCAGGCCTGATTTTGTAAGTAGAACCTTTTAAAAAGTGAAATGTGGATTTACCCCAAGCATAGCCCAGAGTTCTCTTTGAAAGGTTAAATCAGAGGGTCTGAAGGGGAAGTTGTGGTTGTGGTGTGTGGGGGTGAAGGATAAAGAAACGTGTGTTCATAAGCTGTTTGGCTTGCCAGCACTCCTCAACCTTCCTGTCAGGAATATCCATCAAAGCCCATCTGGAGTGGAGGACGTTTCCATCCAGACGTTAAATATGTCTTTAGCTTTTTCTTTTTTTTTTCTTAACTGAAAATGGTGGGGGCCATCTCTGAAGATGCGGCAACATGGACTGCAATTGATTTGAAACACACATTTCCTGCTTTTCAGAAAAGTGTGACAGAAAGGTCTGAACTCATGTTCCTCGAAGCCAATATCTGACGTTTATTTGTACTTAAACTAAGTGATTCACGCAACAGGTACAAAATGGGTTTTGCAACAGCCTTTCAGGTTCCGAATAAACTGATGCTTTATATAAGCCACATCGGCTTCATTTAGATCGGCTACATGTTATTATTGATGTTGTACAGTAAAGTAGATCTATTCAATAAAAAAAAAGGCTATTTAACAATAAATAAATTACCACCTTTGAAAGGGCAAAGTGAAACAGCCTTTTTATAAACTACATAGCAATATTTCAATATACCACCACTCCATTTGCCATATTACAGATTGTATTTCCCCAGTCATTTTTCAAATAGTTGTGTTGCATGGCAAGTTTCGAGGAATCGTGTGGCTGCCTCTCTAGTTGCTGCTTGAGTTTCCAACATGTTCCGATGGAAAACCAGAAGTCCAACTCAATGTGCCCAAATAGAAGTTGGCCGTGCCTGATACAAAGTACGTGCTACTGCTGCTGAATCAGAATTCAGACTGCTCCTGACATTCTCAGTATGCATCCTTGGATCAGGAAGAGCTTAGACTGCGTAGACTTTTGTGAGGCCATTAGGGGAGGAAGGTGTGTCCATTCAGAACGAAACCCCCAAACACAGGAACAACTTTGCAGTGCTTGCAGGGACTTGTAGTTCTAGGTGTCGTGGGAGCTAGAGATGCTGGCCAATTTATTAATTGAAAACTCACATTTGGCCGAACGCCTGAATTGGCACCCGGGCCATTTGTTTGACAAATGGCTGAGGGGAATCTCGCTCAAGAAGGCCTATGAGTTAGACCGCAAGACTTTGGGGTTTGAACCCAGAACCTTTTCGGCTGGGACTAGCACAACACTAAGTAATAGACCTGTCCGCCTCTTCTGCCCATCCTTCTGTTCTGGCTCATCCATTAAAACACTGCTGCAGTCCCAGGACAGACTGCAGTGAACAGGAGGACCTGGAGGGATCTGAGGAGCTCTGGATCAATATTAAAGGGAGGCTGCTCTGCTGAGAGAGTTTGAGCTGTGGATTCTGCTGCCTCTAGAACAACATGGAGAAGAAAAAACGTTTTTATTTCAACGCCATCTGGGATTTTTGGTCTTACAGAAAAAGTTTTAAATAGCTAGCCTAGGGAGTGAAATAAAACAGCAGCTGGAAACTTTTCTTATTTGAAAAATGCTTTGAATTACTAGTGACTAGCTCGTCGTTTAGTTGATGCTGTAATCCAGAGAGGCTTGCAATGAATTCAGACACTCTCCATGGTGCTGGTAGGTGCATTGAGCTCTAGTATGCCCAGAACACGCAATGGGGATAAACCCAAAACCGTCCGGCAGGGTGTTCGAGCATCCCAACCACGACTCCACTCCCAAACCAACAATGTAAACAAGTATTGCATTAGTACTTTAAGATGCTACTAATCTGTATGTGTTGGACAGTAAACCAACATCATCCCACGCTTCATTTCATTACCCAAATCCCTGGTTTACCAACCCAAAGTAGCGATGTCTGATTGTCTTTCTGTGTCTGGCTACCCACGGATCCTCTATTTAACCGCATTACAATAAGTCACGCAGTCTCCTTGCTCACCCAAACCCATCCGTTGCGATTAAATTCGGGTGGCGTATTTCTCTTCCTGAAACACATGCGACGCCTGTCAACTTGGCAGGGGAACGAGACAAGGCCCCGGTGCGCAGGTGCAGATCCTTCGAGGCGACCGGGAGCCACTTTTGCATTCAACTTCCAATTGTTTCATGAACAAATATGACAGTTGAATAAATGGTGAAAGGAAGGATTTCGCTGATCAATCCGACAGGACTGCTCTGAGGCTGCTTTTCATGTTTTTAGACAACAATGGAAGTGTTCTGGCAGCGGAAGTGGAGCCCCATCTGCCGTTTGTTACCCAAACAATACCCGGGAGGAGCAGGGGGAGGGAACAGCTATGTTTTAGGCTTCAGGAAATAGGGGGGAGATAGGGGATGCAGCAGTAGGAACAGATGAATCAAGATTACGTTGCATTCCTCATTCCAACCCACGTCTTTTCAGAGCTGGTCGATTGGCCTCCCGGTGAAGGCTGTTAGTCAACTTGGATGATGAGTCAAATGATGAGCAAGACATGGATAGACAATTATTTGGGGTTAGGCCAACAAATGGGGCTAGATCAGTTCTAGTTTTTTATACTGGAGCTTTGTTGTATATTATTGCTAAAACCCTGGTCCTTCTATCTTGAAAGAGGACAATGTGACATGGTTTCTTGTAACACGGTCCAACACATTTACTAATAAAAGCGGGTAATTGGCACCGGAAACCTTTAGGTGGAATGGGTTTTGATTGGACTGTGGAAAAGTGACAAAACAGGCTAGCTGTGTGCTCACTCATGGCAGCCTTGATCTGAGCCAGAGGGAAAAACATACTGGGATGTCAGCCGTTGAAATGCTAGCCCTGTGCAGACAAGTTGTCGCATCCACAAAAAGGAAGGCTGAGCTGTGGCCAGATTAATTGGTTCTGAATGTAGAACATATTTTCATGATTGAACCATCTTCAGACGTATTTTATGGTGCATGAAATTAATATTTCTGGAAATTTGCTATGCATTTTTCAAATTTCAGGTTTAAATGTATTCAGAAACATCTCCATTATGAATAATAACATATATTTTTTACTATCATTAATAATACTCATAATTTCTATCATTATTATGTATTTTTATTTGTGTACTCTCAACACGTTCAGAGATGAATGAGGCTTCTTGACAGGAGCTTTATATTATTTCTCTGAATTTCTACCATAAATGTGACGGTTAAGATAACATCACTGCTGACTACTGTCATCGCTCAACATAATTACCACCGCCGGCAAATTATGCCATTCTTGTAAATTAAGAATTCTTGCAAACTATTTCAATCCCATGTTGATTGAATGGCATTTGGAATAAAGCATCCTAACCTGTTGATCGATAGGTGGCCTAAGTGTTTGGTTTTTAATTTCCCTTGTCGCCAACACCCTTGATCCTAACTCATAAAGCCTTCTAACGGATAAGGCTGCTCTGCATGTTCAATTGTTCTGCTTCGTTTGCTTTGTGCATGTTGTCACGTCCCATACTGATCTGTGATCGGATCGCACCCCCTTTTTTACCACCGGATGTGTGAGATTGACAAGACATCCCGAGAGCCCTTTCAAAATCGAACCGTTACTGAAATCACAACTGGGATCAGATAAAAGACAGACAGATCTTTCAGCCTAATAATTTGAATATACCTCTCAAATTGGACAGTCACATTTGTGATGTGTTGTCACAAATGGATAGACTTTGAAATGGCTTGTAACGGCTACTAAACATGACACATCTGGGTGGAATCTGGTTCGTTTAGCGTTTTCCTAGTGTAACTCCACCCAGCCATACTGGACCATCTGAACTCTGCTCATACTGTCACCTTCTCCCCCCTCTCCGCTCTTGCAGAACGAGTACACCTGCCCACGCCCGCTGCCTGGCTCATGGATGGGAGATGTGCCTTCCCTGATCCACTAACCAGACGAGGAACAGACGTTCCTGATGGGACAGGGCGGGGAGGACCGGGCGACACACGGGCAGCGCACCAGGATTCCCTGGATCCACCATCTGCCCCTTTTTCACAGGAACACAAAACCAGAAGGACACACTTGTGTGAATAACTGCGCACCTCTAAGGATAAGCCAGCGACCATAAGGACCGTTAAAAAATAAACAAAAAAGGGTTTCTCGTCTCACATTTTCGCCCTAGTTCTGTGGATCTCTGATGTTGTTTCCCAAGTGTCGGTCGTTATCGCAAAACACACCGCCTCCGTGACGAAGTAATGGCAGAAACCAATAGAAAATAAGGTAGACTAGAATAGCGCAAGACCAGGGGGTTCTGGGTGCAATCGACGAACACTCTCGCACACACTTCGGGCTAAGGACGAAGGTGACATCTGTGTTTTGTTTGTCATAAAACCGGTAGCTTGGGTGGCTTTGTTTAACTGCAAACGTTAACGAGGCCGTAATTGGCGCCAATGAATCACGGATGAGTACGTGGCTCCAATAAAGTCGAGCGCAATTAAGAAAAAAACAGAGTTGACACATTTTAATTCCCCGGGAGGAGTTATCCTTTCCCTCCCTCTCCCACCTCATCTATTTTGTAACGGAGGAGGACACATCGAAGGGCACATAGGCGGTTAACGTCACCCTGTGTAACTTCCGAGGAGCTACGTTTTTTCCCGAAGGGATTGAGTTCATAAGCTGGAGGATCAGCGAGGTCTGAGAAACAATCGTCTGAAGATCACAAAGACATTGCACCGGAAGGAGGACGCATATTCTGTTGTTACGTCAAACATCTACTACCTATCTTGAGTTGGAACGGGGGAAACGGACATGATTTAAAATTATTGGGGGAGGGCGGGGGAGAGGGAGGGCGGTTCGGGTTTCTTCATGAATTGTAATTCTTTGGGGAAATTATAAAGTTGTTAATATCTTAGTATGTTATGACCATGTTTTACCATTGCCAAAAGTGAATACAAAGAAAGACTGTGCAGGCCCTGGCTGTCGCAGCTGCTCTCTGATGCAACCGATCCGTGGAGAATGATTTGAGGCGTCACTATTCTCACCACATTGAGACACTTTCGTAACAAAAAAAGAAAAATAATGCGTTGGGGATCAATGGATTCCCCCAGCGTCTCTTGTGGGTCAGACACGGGGATGTTGTTAAGTGAAACTTCATGTGTTTGTGTATATTGTGTGTAAACAGGGTCTGGGCGATGAAAAGGGGACGATAACCGGGAACAGATTTTTATCGGTGAGAATGGGGCAAGGGGCCGCTCAGATCTTCTTAACTTATGTTTTATACACGTTTTGGACTCTGACGTCATTCCATCTACGTGCGTGCGTCCCTGCTGTAGCAACAGGTGTTGATTGGCCATTACAAGCCATTTGAAAATCGACCCATTTGTGACATCGAAAGTGAGGGGATTGTCTGCAGCGAGAGGTATGATGGACGGATAGATAAACCTTCCAACCTACCCAGTGGACTGTATCAACTGGTAGGGTAATCGAGGGGTATCTCCATCATCTGGGTGGACACTCCCAAGTTGTGATTTCAAGATTGGGTTGATTTTATGGCTCGTTAGTTCACACCTGGTGGTAAAACAGGGGTCCGATAAACAGGGAAACTGATTCTCTCCATGGACTGGTGTGTTTTGTCATCCAATTTCTTATTATCGAATTTTGAATTATTTCTCTCATCCTCCATCACTGCTATTGGATTTCTACAATGAACAAGGGTAATTTTCTATTGTAAATCTCTTGCCTTTTCTCCCCTTAAAACAAATTGGTGTTTAATAATCATCTGTATCATTTGGTCACTTTAAATGGTCTGTTTTATAACGCAAATAATGACTTTATTGGTGAGCAATATGAAAGAAATCAATCAAATTAAAAAGTATTCCATCTATCACTTCTCCGGCCTCTCTCTCTCTCCCTCTTCTGCTGCCCGCCCACTGACAGGACCTGAAGCATCAGCGTCCCGGCGCTCTGGTGTCAATCCTCACACTAGGGGGTTGGGGCTCTGGGTGACAGCCCGCCATCGCCGCTAATTTAATAAGCGTGAACACTCCTCGCTACTGCGCTGGCGCCGTCAAAGTCCGTGTTATTCCCCACAGATCGCCCGTGACCAAGCTGTCACATCAACATTAGCCTCATTAGCTCGGAGCCCATCGATCTCTTCCACTCTGTTTCCCGTCCACCTCCACCTCCTTCGCCGCGAGGCCCCCCCTGAAGCGTTCTTCCTGCGTGTGAAAGCCCTCACACATCCAGGCAGTCAGGGGGCCGACCTGGGGGCCACACGCCGCTCGCTCCCGACGCATCGAGCTGTCGGCTGAGGCACAGGTCCAGATGGCCCGGGATACCCCCCGTGGTGCACTGCTCACATCACCTCTCCTCCAACCCGCTCCCTCCATGCATCCGTCCGTCTCCTCTCTCCCGTGTTCCTCTTGCCTTTGAACGCATCCCTGACATCCCTCCGCCCACTCCTGCCAACACGGGGTCCTGGTTAGTTTGATGTCGACATCATTCGCTCCATTACTTCCCCTGTCCCTGCGCGGCAACCCTGTGAACATATCTGGGCGTTCTCAGAGGGGCCCCAACCCGCCAGTGCTTTAACCACATAGCAACCATTATGCCCTGTTGCATAACGCCGGTTTCATTTCAGATCCCTGCGGTTCGCGACGCTACGTGTCTCTTGCGCCCTCAGCCATCGCTGTCCGGTTCCATATCTGTGAATCCCGGTTCCGTTTCTTACCGTCACCGTCACTTGCACTTTCACCGAGCTCCCTCGGGCTCCACTTCACACAACGCCATTGTGGTTATGGCCCATTCATGTTATGATATTATAATATATTATATTGGAGTCCCACTGGTTTTGTGGTGGTCAGCTGAAAGGAGCCAGTAGGGAAATAATTTGGGGAATACAAATATTTTTTCTATATCTGATCATTATTTTGAAAGGAGGTTGACTTGTCACTCTCAAACACACAACCTCCTCCGGCTGTCTGCTCGGACCACTGGAGAATGGAGCAGGATGGTATATCTCTGAACCCAGACATTGCAGCCTCCCAACCTATAACTACAGTGAAAAGTGAAGTTGACTGAAAAGGATCCCGGAAGTTTAATGCTTTTTAAACTATTTGATGCGTTTGTATTTCTGATTACATACATACTAAAAGGTTTTACTGACAATCATAGCTACTAACAGGCCCTTCTTTACCAACGACAACAACAACAGTTTCCTAATCGCTTTGTGAACAGCATGGCAAGTACAGAGTCAACTGCGGTCCCTAACTGTGCTAGATGCTGTGATCTGGTACATTACACGTCTATGATCCTGCCCCCAAAACATGAGTTTTTTTAACGTTTAAGACTTTCATCTTCGTCAACACTGGCGTTTCCTGCTCTCAAATGCAGCTCTTTTATCTTCAAAAGCCTTTAAGCATTTTTCTTCTCCCTCACTGATAATAGCTAGTCCGGATTTAGCTGACGGTTTCTGACAGCTCTTGACAGCGTCCCCGCATTTCTCCTCGTTAGTGAGCTTCCGATGGACGGAGCCTTTCACCGATCGCAGGCAAGACACCAGGATGGCTTCCATTAAAAGGTGCCCCCCCCCCCTATAGGGGATAGCAGTGGGCTGGGAACAAAGACACACATTTATAATCGGTACATCGGGGATGTCAGCAATACCAAAGATAATACATTTCATCCTACAACCATTTTAATTTAAAAACAGACATGCACGGTTCCGGAAGTATGGTTGGCCGCACAAAAGGCTGCAGGCCACCGCATACTCCTATACATACACAGGAGGCAGTGTAGTCTTTAAACACATTAATATGAAGTGAAGGTTGTCTTTGGAGGAGGCAGGAGGGCACAGAGGGAGGTGAGGAGTGGAGGAACTGAGGTGTAAAATGATTTGTTCTCATCATCTCCGCGAAGAGGCGCGTATGTCAGCAGTAATAACACAGGTCGAAACAAAGGTGTTAGTTTGTTACCAACCATCATCTTATCGGCCTCGTAGATAGAAGTAAACACACACAAAAGAGTCAGTCAGTTTCAGAGGTCATAAAAGCAAGGCAGGCACAAGTTGATAAGAAAACCACCCTGTGTTCAACAATGTTAAACAATCAAGTATCAATTACGTGTACGGCCAAAGTAAGGATCTGAGCTCAACGGATCCCAGACACACACTGCTGTGTTTTTAACAGAACTTCCCGTAGCCCATGTTCGCCTGTCTTGATCACCATGTATGAATAAGAGAGCAGTATTAGCAGCCCCTGCTAGCTGTCACCCGGCGTCTTGTCTCGGTGTAATGGCTGCCGTTATTGCAGTGAGGGATATCTAATTGACGACAGCTGTTTTACCCCCCCAGGTGCTCGCTCCCTCCCTCTCGGCAGTGAGCATATGAGCTTAGCTTTCACAATTTGGAATCCCTCCCTTATCAGTTGCCAGGCAACGGTGCTCAATTAATTCTGCCAACTCGCGGGAGCGTACGACAAGCAAGGCCACGGTGAAATAACCGTCTTGGTGGCTTTGTGTTTGGGGTAATTTAAAGTACAAGTTTGTAACTTCAGGTCTCTAGGATTCATAAACATGGTACCTCCGACACTTCATGCTCCCACTACAGGGTTTTATGACATCCCAGGTAAGGCGACAGCAGAGAAAGAGATTTCTGCCATTATTTGTTTTAGATAGCAAATATTATTCATAGGAAAATAATTAAGGATCTTGGTGTCAGCTATCGTGTCGAAGAAGTCTTATCTTAGCTTTGCAACAACTAGCCAAATGAACCTTTGTGCATGATGAACTTTATGTTTTAATTGTTCAAACAACACAAATACCATATTGAGTGCAACAGCTGTCCATATCAACCTGAACACTCAGGCGTCGCCGAGCGACCACTATTAACGTCAATCATCCTTTTAGCATTTGTATTATTCAAATCCATATGAAATCGCTTTCCACTGCTGGACCTGGATAATCACACCAAGGTCAACTGCCTTCTGAATGTTAACACAGGGTAATTTTTCCCATCTGTAAAGCAGGATTTATATTTAGCTGCTTTTTGACAGGCTACTTTGAGCCTTCACAATATTATATATTCCCGTGTAGGTTTATGCCCTGAGGAGGTTTATGCATACTAAATCATTGTTGTCAAACATCAACTGATAATTGATGTACATTATTCCACCTCCACTCTCTCTCAAAACGTTCAGACAGTTTGGACACTTTTTCTGAAGAGCTCTTGACATTATGCGTACTGTCACTCAACCCGGGAGGATCTGTAGACTTTGAGGACTTCATTTAGCCGTCCTGGCAGCATTGAGTCAATCTGAGCCAGACAAATACAGCGCTGTTGTCATACATTTAAATTGCAAAAAAAACATCACAAACACACAAAACTAGCAGATTAAAATCCTTACTTAAGGATCCGTCCTGTTTTCAGCCATCCTTGAAAAACTGAGCTTGTTTGCATACAAAAGATGCCGTGTTGATATTGTTATCAGATGACCCGAAAATCATTGACAGCTAATCAGATAAAAAGTCGCAGATTGAAATACATCGACAGTGGTGTCTGATGTATTTGAACCCTTCACGGTCCTCTTCAAGCATCGTGACAGCCTTTATGTGATCAGTGATGAGGAAATATTACTTGGTCTTGAGCAGGCAAATTGCCTCCTCAGATTTCCCTCAAATATCCATCCCCGTTTCCATTAACACATGACCCCATGCAGCAAATCCTCCGAGGCATTGAAGGGAAAGACTGCATGTGTGAGAGGGGCCATACTAACTAATTGCCCGCAACAAAATACAACCAACGACTCATGGGTCCTTTCAGGCATGGAGACGAAGAAAGAGCAGGATGGGCTACACACCTTTAATGGCGGTGTAGCCACTCAAGGGCCTCATTATACACCAATAAGCAGACAGGCACTGTGTGGGGTAATGGGTTCCATAGGCCGAGTACCCTACGAAGAAGGATGGCACAATGGGAGCCAAGGAGGGCCACGTGCACCCTGGTCACAATAACACCATACAAGAGGAGTGCCAGGTACATCCTGATCACAACACCATACGGGAGGAGGATAAACAGGCTTCAGAATGAGGAGGGCAATCTGGTTGGCAATATTTACGTTCATCTTTTTAAAACTTTTTTACTGTTCTGCGTTATCTTATTTCTTTAATTATTATAATTACTTCATAATTTATGCTATAAGCTAATATGTGTATATATATGTTTCATCTATAGTCTACATTCTATCTCATTAAAAAAAAAAAAACCTGTAATATAATTTTCTATTTCACCTAATGTTTTTATTGTGCATGTTACATCACCTTTCCAAACTTTGTTTTTAACTGCTCAACAAATAAAGTTGACTTTAAGCAGCTGTATTTAAAGTGCATGCTAAAATACTTTGTCAACTTTGTATTTCCGGACGCTGAACACGAAAAGTTTACAATATGTATTATTATTTTTGTTAAGGAAAATAATGTTCTTAGTCAGCATCTCCCTCCGGCGTGATAAGGCTGACAGGGTGGCAGGAGGATGTGTCACGAGGGGGATCCGGGGCCAACAGACTCAGGGGCCTACCCTGTGTCGAGTGTCGAGTGTTCTAAACGTTTCCAACTGAGTTCTGGCTTCAGAGCAGTCAGGCCATCGTGGGCACGTCAACCTGACAGGGAAGGAAGAACCACAGCGAACTGCCCGGAGACAGGCAGAATATGGGCTGTAATTCATCCCAGGGCATTCTGGGATTTTTCTTTGCCATCGGTAAATACCTCGGTGGGGCCATAAAAATACCAACTCTGGGACTTGTGATGAGATGTCGATGACAACAAAATGTGTGTTTAGAAATTGGTCTAAGCACCGTGCGACGGTCAGTAAATGTGGGGTGGAAATCCTTAAAAGTACTGCCCCGTGATGCCACTCACTGACAACCAAAATGTTTTAATGGTTGGAAATTGCTCCAAGGTATCTAAGACTGAAAATAATGACCATGCCAACGCAGAGGGTCAAAGGTTACAAACAAAAGGACTAAAGAGTGAGTACAATATACATAATAAATAAAATGGTCTGAAAGTATACACACAATCATTTCAAATTTGTTTCTCAATTGCTATATAAGTAACATCTATAATATTTAAAGATCCTAAGATGCAAAGAGAACAGGCCTTCAAATGGAAATTCTACCAAAAACAAATTAAGCCCAATTTGTCATTTGGAATCGTTGCAAAAGTCCCTGTGCCAACCATGGGAGACCAAAATACACGTTTATCTTGTGATTGCTTTCTATTTGCAATTTGGGATGAATACGTACATGTATAAATGTGATGTTGATCTCTTTCCATCTGCAACAAAACAGTCTATACGAACATAACTTATATCACTTCTGTCACAATCTGCAAAATTGGGACATATTATTCAACCTCACAATTACAAGGTAAAACAATCAGTATATAATCTATAATCTATAATGTACCGGCAGTTTGCTCAAGTGCATTTTGAGAATAGCTCTTTTCAATATCAGTAAGACGTCCAATGAACAATTAACAGCATACACGCGTGTGATGTGAAGGGTAAGAACCCCATGGGGGGTTTAACCAGAATTAAGTGCACGCCGTTTATTCTGGGAGGGGAGGTTAAAGGAGATCTGTATTGTCCGACGTGACTTTATTATTCATCCATATTTTAGTATGTATAAGACACATACAAGCACCATGATGGCCTAGGCGTCTGGCTTTCCAAGAAAACTCTGCGTCACCCTCATAATCATAGTCCAACACTTGTAGAAATCGATGTGATGAGTTGCAATTATATCCATTCATTTCTTAAGACCATAGAATCTCTATTTGTTCACAATGGGTGTGACTATGAGAATATTCTCAAGATAGCACTTGTGTTTCTAAGTGCTCAAATCACTGCCTTTGTATGCCACAGAGTGTCACGGCTTGTGTCCTTTCTTAAGGCATAGCAACAGTCAACAGAAAGAAAAAAAAATATCACAAGTCGAAATTCCTTCCTTTTTCATTTTATGGCACAAACTGAGTTTCCATATTTGTCAGCTTTGGCAGGAGAAACATTGGCAGGCATGTGTCAAAATGGCACACATATGGGATAAAAATACAAGAAGTGGGTTAGCCTATTTGCTTGGTAGCATATAGCATTGCAGAGACAGCTGTGGGCTTCAGTATCAATCAAACTTTATATATGTATAAATAAGGCGCTATTTGTGCGAATCTGCAATACAAATTGTTAAGGGAAACAACAAAACATGAACTACATGGAGATAAATAGATGGTAAACTTATAACTTTCAGTTTAACCACAGTACACACATTTTGATTAGAAGAAAGCTTGACTAAAAATGTATGTTTTAGGATTTAGTGTAAAAAGTATGCCCTTTAGTAGGTTGTAATGGTTAGTCCATCTGGAATGCAGAGTTTGGCCTGTCTAGTCCTAGTATAAATGGACACCAATGGATTTACAACAACAGAAAAGTGTAATAATTGCTTTTTTATGTAATGACTCCATGTTTATTTATTAGTTGTTTTGCTCTATTAAAAAAAATCAGTATCTTTGGATGACGTAAATGTTTAAAAAACAGATAAAGACAGATCAAATGAAAATTCCAATGTACAGCATCAGTTAATCTCTAACGTTAATTAAGTAAAAAAACAAGAATACACACACACAGATGACAACATGTCAAGATAATGTAAAGAGCTAAAACCAGTAAAAGAGAGTTAGAGTTTTGGAATACCCAATACTTTCTAAATTCCCCCGCTGTTAACGTCCATGAATGCGTTAGTATGACATCAATTTTGTAATACTGGCCCTGCTCAGAATAAACATTTTGTATTCAACAGCTTGCCTCCCCATGAACCCAGCAACCGCTGACGCTTGCTCAACCAAAGCAACTTCCATTCGCCGCAAAACCATTTAAAAAATGAATATTCATCACTTGTTAAGTGACATCCGGATTCCAACATTAATACCTTTCAAGATACAAAATGTTTGTGTTTCTGCAGAGCAGCCAAAACACTGTATGAGAATAGATTTGCCAAGTGCTAAAATTTCACATTACTCTAAGATTAGTGAAACCTTACTAGTCTCTCCAGAAGATTTATTTCACGTCACAAAAGCCATATCAATGACTACCCTCATCTTCATCCTTTTCATTTCAAGTCAAGCTTTTCACCAAAGCAGTGGCTTTTCATATCCACTCAGGCTTGTCAATCAAACAAAGGGAAGGGTTGATAGCTGTCGGCAGAACACATGAAAAGCTCAAATATTAGCGCACCAAAAAGCTCAGCGATAGCTAGCTTTGTCGTGAACGGCCATGAATTAGTTAGCATGACATAAATTGCGCCACAATATCAGATGCTCTTTAGAAGAAACATTTAGTAGGCTCTCCTCCTATTCCCCCCGCTCACTAGCCTCACCACGACCCCAGCCGCCACCAACGTTGGTTCCACATTGACAACATCCTGATGAAATCACTACACAGGCAAACCTTTCAGAAAAAACGTTGACATGAAAGACTAATCGCACGACAAGCGGCGTTCGACTTCACCCAGAACATTGAGCGTTTGCGTTAAACATGGAACGAACCGGAACGGGGATTCTGAAGAGGACGCTGCAGTGATAATGGTCCAGATGGTAATTCACAAAATGCATACTTGAGGCACTTTCTGACGTACAGCGGGATAAACCACTGTGAGTGGGGAACGCAGGCCTGAGAACAAATATAGCTCCCCCGTCTGAGGGCTGAACTCCTCCACGTATGAACCGTGGGAAATGATCCATGGAGAAACAGAAATATATTGAAACAGATTCATGTGGTGGTACGTGGTTCATCTTCTGTTCCACCATGTGTGCCGAGTATGAATCCATGGCAGATGCCATGTATGATTTGAAAATACATTTAACAAAATTGCCATTATAGGACCAATATAGTCAGTTACATGAAAATACAACAAAGAATATACAAAACAACAAAGACTGCATGTTTACGAAGTCTGAATCCATGGGAATGTATTTTTATCATGCAACAGCATAGTCAATAAAAAAACAATGCTACAGTTCAAGATACAAATCTGTAATTTCTGAACTCATTCTAGAACCCAACCGGCCAATCAGAGACCAAGCTCTGGCCCCGTAAAAAACACCAGCCATGGACACCAGAAACAACCCAGGGATCCAGGAGGACCGGTCTTGTGTTCAACCTGCCGTGGTTTTAATGAACCCAGGGAGGGAGAGAAAGAGGAGGGGGGAGGCTGGTCCAGCCTGGACACCTGTGATAACAAAGACAAATAGCCCAGCAGGGAACCAGGGGGGTAATGACCAGCGGCCGGCGGGTGGGTGAGGGAGGAGGAGGGGAGCAGGTGTGGGAGTACCTCCTCCCTCAGCCCTTACAGTCTGAGTCCGATGCGGTGCTTTCGCGTCCAGGGTGCGCTGGAGTGATAGCGATTGAAACAACAGGCTCTCTTGGATGTCATCGTCGCATGAGCGCTTCATCCATCTCTACCACCTGATCCCTCGGTGCGTGTGCGCTTGACTGCCGGTGCATGTTTGTGTGTGTGCGTACGTGTGTGTGCTTGCATGTCAGTATGTGCGGGTGTGTATGTGTGTGGGTGAGTGTTTGATACGATGGCACTGGCTGGGCTGCGGTCCAAGATTCTCAAGCTCAATTTTGCCTTGCTTTTAGAAAAATAGGCCATGTATACATACATTATGTATAAATATATATTTAAACATAATTGTATACTGTATATACACATACATGAATTTAAATGTGTATAAGTATGTGTGAATTTGTGTATTCTCGCTGTCGATGATTTGATGAGTGACATAGTGGCAGGCTGGCATGGAGATGATAAATATGTAAAACGATAACATCTCTTCCCTTGTGAAGATCCGTATGATGGAGACTTCTTGATTCATTAATCATAATTTACATAATCTACTCCCAGGATGCAGGGTGATGCTAGCTGTTAAACGCTAACGGGAGAGCAGACAAAGGATCTCAGCTCTCGCTCACCTCAAACAATGCTATTTATTGTGTATGCATACATTTTGTTAATCTGCATTGCATGGAAGTAGCTGCTTATTTTTATTTATTACTTCCTCCTTTGTTATCGTGTTCTTGTATTGCTGCTGCTGTGTATGACTCAAGAATTGTCATCCATTGTACTCTGAATCTGAATTATTGTAATTATTTCGTAGACAAAAACATGCTACTTTGGCCTATCTTTACCCTCTCGCCCTTTTCATCTCTCAGCGACCCAAAGCTTTTATCCAAGGCAACCACTTATTTTTACATCCAGAAACATAAACACTAGTGTAGAAAAAAAACAGTGTGAAAAACAACACTCAATGGAGGTGTTACAGTTCTACACCAGACATTCAAAACAGCAACACCATAACAGTATGATGACGTTGATTAGAATACCTGGAGATGTGCTCCCTCCTGCCTCAAGTACAGTAATCAGGATGTAGTTCATCAATTAAAAGGGGCAGAGAGTGCAGTGGCTAGCGGTTTGATTCCCTGCTGAAAGGTTCTGGGCTCAAGAGGCCAGTGTCCACAGTCTGGCTGAAAACATCCCTGAGCAGAACGGCCTAACACCCTTACCTGCTCTCGGAGGAACGCATCGAAAATTCACTGCAAATGGCTTCAGATAAATCGTCTTCCCAACGACAAAACATTAATCTTTGAAGAAAAATGGATTCCTCGCACAGAGTGAGCTTGGTGCATTCGCATTCTCCTGAACCATACCTTGGGGCCCGTGAACAGGGATCATTTTATACACAAGCCTGACGGAGACAGGCTGTCACTGTGGCACGGAGACGACCCAAAAGACTGTGATATGCAAGGACCTTGGAACAAGCCCGCCGTCCTTGTCGTGTGCGGTACCACTCATGTAAGCCATTACGCAGAGCTCGTCCTAGCATCCCCCCGGCATGCGTCAAACCCACGGACAGCCGTCCCGATGACATCACCTTCCACATGCAGACATCCCGCGCTTTCATTATCCAGAACCGCCCGCAGGTGAGGCCGGGGACGATCCCAGCCTGCAATCAACGGCCGCGTGACTTCCAAAGATTCCTCAGCGCAATATGAAGCCTGAGAGGAACAGAGCACTTATAGGAATCACAATATTAGTAGGTTTTGGAATGTAGCAACGTCAACAAAGACTGAACAAAGGGCACGAGTCAGTTCAGGAGATCTTTCACTGCGATCTACAAGGTAATAACAATCCCAAAATGCATAGAAAACATCTAAATTCTCCCTCCTGAAACAAGACGATGAATTGCTTTGCTTTTTGCCATCCCTTGGTGAATTCCACCTTGAGAGATGGGCTTTATCGAGACACCAAAAAGGCACGACAGAAAACACGATTGCCATCCGCCACTATCGGTTACTTGGGGAACACAGATGAACACAGGAGGGACCGGGTATTACAAAGTACAAGCGGGCCACGCTTGTCACATGAGTAAAAACACAACTTGATCATCCGTGTGCGGCAGTACTTTTCCCTCCACTGTTGTATCTTCTGGTGACGCGTGCCTTATCCAAGGCAAGGTCACACCTGCGACCTTCACCATTTAATTTCCGAGATGGAGGAGGAGGGAGGGGACGCGAGAGGCCGCTTCTCTCCCCTCCCCTCTGTTCTAGTCATGTTACGAGCTCCCTCCATCCACTCCCCACAGACGTAATGTCATTATGGAAATGCATTACCACCACCACCAGCACCCAGGCCCGAGCCGCAGCCCCCACCTCCACATCGCCTGCCAACTACTTTACTTCCTCCCCACATCCACCGGCCTCATGCTCCCTTTTGTTCCCTCTCCCTTGCCCCCTCCTTCTCCCTTGCTTCCGACGTCTCTCCCTCTTTCCCCCCGCTCTCCCTCTTTCCCCCTGCTCTCCCTCCCTTTCCTGCTCTCTCTTACCCTCTCTTCCTCCAGTCTCCTAGCCTCTCTTCCTCCTCTCTTACCAACTCTCCTACCTTGTCTTCCTCCTCTATCCTACCCTCTTCCCCGTCATACCCTCTCTTCTCCCCCTCTCTCTTCACTTACTCACTCTTCCCCTCTCTTCCCCTTCCCCCCCCCCCTCTCAACCCCATCGCTCCCACCCTCTTACCCTCTTCTTCCCTCTCCTTTCCTTCTTCCCTCTCTGGTTTATTTCCCTCTGCCTTTCTGACCGTCTCTCCTTTTTATTTTCCTCTCTCCCTCCAAACTCCCCTTATTCTCTCCCACTCCCTCTCTTACCCTCTTTCTCCCCTCTCTCTTCCTACTCTGTTCCCTCCTTTTTCACTTTCTCTTCTTTACTCTCTCTCTCCCCCCCCCCCCCCCTCTCCTCCTCTCTCCATCTCCATTCTTACAGATGTGTGCGATCCCCTCTCAGGCATTAAAGCAGGATTAGATGAAAGGTTTCCCCAGAGGGAGAGAGGCGTTCCCGTTGACCCTCCGCACGGTTTCCCGTCCACAAAGGACCAACACACAGAACTCCCCCTCCACGCGGGCGGCACTCTGTTCTGTATGGTCTGCTCCTCTCTCATGGTGGCTGCCTACCCATCGCAGTACATCGACCGACGGAAAACAGCAGCACCGAGAGAGTCTATAAAACCCCGGATCATCTTATTTTCATTTCGCTTGTTGATACCGCCTGTTGGAGCAGGCGGTGCGGAACTGTCCTTTTAGGCAGCGGGGGTGCCTGAGCTCTTCAAATTGCCAGCCGAATTTTACAGGGTATTGGTTTTCAACCCAGCTAATCTCTGCAAACAACAATCGTGAGTCACCCGGTTCATGGGCCAGCGGGCCGTACCGGCTCCCCACGCAGGGGCCGCAGCGTGTTCATACTTCATAGCTGGTTTGTTCATCAGGACAATCAGTAGCGTCTTATCAGGGACCACATTGTGATTTTCTACCGCCATTGCTTCCATTAAGTACGCAAGCACGCACGCACGCACACACAGACACACACACGCTACAACGACTAAGGCTTGAAAAAACAAGCCTGAATAAAGGCTTTATCCGTGTAAAAAGCCACAGTGACAAAAGCACAATTTAAAGTATTGGAACTGGTGATAATAGGTTGGTTCACACCAATCAATGTAGCCTTACAGTGGCAATGTGCGACCAAGTCACCATACAAAGTCTTTGTTGCTGTCGCAACAAAGACTTGAATTCTGAAACGGTCAAATTGGTTAAAATACAAGTTTTATTGAGAAAAAGCTTCAAAAAGTCGAACTGCAAAATCACTTAGTTGCTGTGAGGAGACAGTCTGTCTTTCGGATCCCTGAGTTCCAATGAAGACACACTACTGTGAAAAGTTGGTGACGGATCACCCCAATTAGCAGCCTGTTATTATCAGTAACTTGTTAATCCTGGTAGTGTCAGTGGGAGATTACCATGAAGCGAATATTGACTGTCACAAATGTTTCGAAAGGTATTTGTATAGAATACAGGACATAATCAAGAACGACCTCAGAATTTTTTTTTCTGAAGATTGTTTTTAAAGGAACATATGTAGACACTCTTTTTAAGCCAAATTATTTATCTAATGTCAAAGTTCGATCGACATTTAGGACTACAGTTTACAGAGTTTCATATGAGCAACCAACTCCCAGCTTGACTAGCCTAGCCTCGTTGCGGTGTTAACTTTGGATGTGAGTTAGCACTCAAGCCAAATGAGTGGCTTTTCACCTCTACTGCTAAACGAAGTTAAAGAGATGCATTGTATAATCAGATAATGGTATGAGATGTGTTGGTGTGTGTGTGGGTGTTTCTTTAGTGTCATTTTGACAGAGTGTAGGATGACAGGGCGAGATTGAGGGCACCAGCGCACACAGTACACACTGCTGCTGCTAGGCAGACGGGTTGTCAACTGGTGATCAGATTAAAGTGCTGATTCTTACTTTATTTGTACAGTATGCAAAATAGATATATTTTTAATTTTGGTTGAGTGTCCCGAGGTCTAGACCTTGCTGACCTCTTAGCTTGCTACAGCCATGGGCGATGTGTATAAGAGCGAAAATAGAGTGACAGCAAGATAGATAGAAGGGAGAGAAAGATTACAGGGAGTGCAATACTTTAATTATAATTCCAAGGGAGGGCGTGACAAGAACTATTAAGGCGGGCTACATACTTCCCTCAGCGTAGAGTGGACATTAAGGCCTGCTAACCAACAGCAGGTATGACAGAGTGCTCCCATTCGCTTACTTTATCGCCTTGACGCGGGCGGGCGGGTGGTTGCTCTCTAATATGTTAGCATACATCATGCGATGACACACACCATGCGCTAGGGCTCTGATAGCGGCAGACTAGCAATATTATATCTACAGCGGTAGGGTCTTTGAAAAACGAATTTGTCTCTGTTATAACATTTCGATTATGGTTTGCTGGTATCCTTTGTCTAACATGCATTGGAGATATTATATATATTCCATTCCTGAGAAGAAAAATACTTTTTTTTATCGTAATGACTCTGTAAGTTAGCAGACTTTAATTGAACTGCTGCTATGAAAAAGAATGTATTGCAAACATAATGATAATGCTTAATGTTCTAAAGAAAGCGAAAAAATCATAAAACGTTTTGAAGACATCACAATTTGAGTCCATATATGAAACTACATAAAATAATGCATGTTAGAAACCCTGTAATGTCCCTAATTTGAAGCCAAAGCTCCAACCCAGACATTAAAATCCGATTCCTCCACCGAATCAGGCAAACAATGTTTCATCATCCGCACGTAGATCGAGCCATCGTAATATTTTCCGGAAGGAATAATCCCTTTCTCGGGTGGGCTGACTGTTATTACTATGAGCTGTCCTGGTCATCACCATTAGGTCCTCATAAGTCAGGGTACAGCCCTCCCAGATCGCTGGTCCCTTGTGCAGGGTAAAGCGTCTCCTATCCGGTCTGCCGCCGCCTCCTCTCTCCCTGTAGCCACTAAGCAACTGCGTGTTCATAACACCCTGTAATGTAATGTAATGTTAATGCCCCCTGGGGTCTCATTCATAGGCCGTCTAGGAAGCAAACACTCTCTTCCCCCTATTCCCACCCCCGGGACGGTGTGATTCAACGGGCGATTCCACCCAACACCGACATTATGCATGGGTGCGTGTAAGTGTGCATGCGTCCCTCTACAGCAATATCTCTCTCCATCTCCATTGAACTATTATTGTAATGGCGCATTACATGGTAACACTTATAGCAACAACTATGGATGTGTGTGTGTTGTTTGCGTGGTGGGGTGTGTGTGTGTGTGTGTGTGTGTGTGTGTGTGTGTGTGTGTGTGTGTGTGTGTGTGTGTGTGTGTGTGTGTGTGTGTGTGTGTGTGTGTGTGTGTGTGTGTCATCTATTCATCTATCCAAACCTATCCATTTTATTTTATCAATGCGTCATGTGCATGGCTGCATCTGACTAGTGACAAGAACATTTTTTAATTAGAGTTGAACACAGCTTTGGGAACTTTGATCATAACAAATGATGATAAAAAATCTACAAAGTCCGCTCTAGGTCCCCACAAAACATTCCTTCTTACATTTAGAGATCAAAAGGGTTTCCAAGCGTTGAATCACAGGCCTGTGAAACACTTTGTCTCGGTTCCCAAGCAGCAGAAGTCGCTGACTCGACGATAGAATCGTTTTACCAAACTAACCATCACAACTTCTCCTGGCTAAACAAAATACTTCCTTTTCTGTCACATCCGCTCATCAATGTTATAAATATAGCAACAGGATCCAGAAATGTGAATAAATAAAAAACAACAAGCTAGACGCAGGCAGGGATGAATCAATGATTGTAACTCCTAGCCGGATGGCTGTGCTTCATTGCTGAAGTGATTTTGACGCTAGCGTCTCAGCAGTAGAGTCTACAGCACTTCTCACCGCTGAAGGCTACAGGGTGACTGCCAGCCACTATGCTAATGTCAACAGTTTTTTCCCCACCGTGTGCAATTCAATTTCTTTTTTCTCTTTATAAATGCAATCATCTAATAGAATAAACACAGCAACCGTAGGACCATGACTATGAGGGAAAAAGGTCATTAACTTCTAAATAGCCACTTTAACTTTACAATCTCACAGTTCTCAAATACTCCCAAACGGACAATTAATGTGAAAAGTCAAACTCTAAATAATCAAACAAATCTATCAAACTATCAGAGTCTGTTTCATTGCTTTTTTTTTTTAATCGTAGTTATGTATAACGCATCTATCCACATTAGCAAAGAGCGCCAATTACGTTGCCTGATCTATGATCCCTACAAGGGCCTGGCCAAATATGGGTGTTGGGACATGCACCTCATTCAGCAAACAAACTGCAGAGTAATAGGCATTAAATGATCAACAGCGGCCCGTTGGTTGAGAACCATGTGTTTACAGTAGCCATAGCTTGCTTCAATGCTTCCTCTCATGGCTACTGGGCTTTCCAGGAGAACATCAGCATAGACTGCCATGATATCTTGGAGCAGATGAGCAGTGTGCTAACCTGGATCACATTAGCCTTTGCATGCTCCTTTAAAATAATGGCATGAAAATGTATATTGAAGGTACTACTTCTGAATTTGGTTCAAAGTAGGCTTTTTAAAACATAGTACTACTAAAGACATTATTCCTTCTGTGGCATTCATCTTAAAATAAATTAAGCTAGCCTTAATGTCAGATTTCCTTCATCCACGAGTTCATAAGGAGCCAAGGACCAGTGCTTGCAGAAGTATTTACTGCTTTTGTCATTTTATTATATCAAATTAAATATTCCATGAAATTTAAAACCATGTGAAAGCCATTAGTAAATAACACACCATGACAACACTATGATCAGACTTCAAATGCATCACCATTCAATACTTTGTATAGGAATTTAATTTAGGAATTTAAATGGACGTCCAAGCTTCACAAAAACAATCACAGACGTGCTCCAAAAAATAAATATGTAAATCACAGCGTAAATTAAAATCATTACAGTTGTCAACTTACATCATTGGATGAATTGCTAATTAGCAATGGAAAATATATATTTACATAGATCAAAGTAAAGTACACTTTCAATCAAGTCAGACTAATGCTTTAGATGCCTCATAAAAAGGTTTTTAAACCTCTTCATACAGAAACATGAATAAATATGTTTTACTACACAATGATAGAAACTGAAGGCTTTCAAATGTATTAAATACAGATACAAAATTGTAATGAAAATCAGTTTGCAGGAAAACCATGGTATTTATGCGAATAGAGTACAAGATAAATATAATAAATTGAATATAATAAGAGATCCCAAATGTGTGTCCATAAAGCTGTTTTGGCAAAGAATTGTTTGATATATTTACAATTTTACGGTACAATATAGTGTTCAATATGGAGTTGTGATAAACTGCTTTTATCCTCAATTTCTTCCTCCTAATCCTTAAGGAGCACACAATGTAAACGTTTCTCAAATCCCTTCATGAAGCTGGGGCATGACTGCGTTGGCCTACATTCTCTAGATGCTCCTGCAGCACTAGACCTATTTGTTTCATTACACATGTCAGGTAAGATGCAAAAAGCGATGCAAAGCTGAACTCGTACATCACCATCACATACCTCAAGACAAACATTAAGAAAGCATGACGACTGGACTAAGTCTTTTATCCTAGGAGTAGAGTCCCTGCTAAAGGGTGGCTCTGGCAGGAGGAGGGTGGAGGAGAGATGCAGCTGTTGGGTGAATACATTCACCCAACAACACTCTTGAAGACTCATGGTGAGACTGAGTGCGTGCTAGTACACAAGGGGCCCTTCGACCCGGGAATATCTCCACGTAGAATCAGGCAGCAGTAAAACCAGGCAGACTGCTTAGCAGAAGTTCAGTTTTGATGAATGGCTTCCATTATCCTAGTTTTAAAACAAGGTTAGCCTTGATTTGCTGTTTCTATAGCAACCATGTTAGGCTTTATGGTAGTTATTTTTCAAGTGCGACGGCCCTGGGAATGACTACTTTACCCATTTAAGTTGTTGAGGTGCTGCGTTTCGTTTTTCAAATGTTTAGCAAAAATCTCTTTCATTAACATGATGACGCGTCTGTGTTTCCACCTTCCAATATACATTACTAGAAAGCTTTCTGCCTGAGGCGAGGAATTATTCATGGTGTGCGGCCCGTGTATTTCAGGGTAAATTATTCAGATGTGTACTTCGGTCAAGAAGCGGGGAAACTCAAATGGGAACCAATCAAAGTGTGTGCAATACCGTAATTAACAAATATCCAAGCATGGTAGAAATAAATCAACTGCGACACAGACACACCAATTCACGGAAAAACAACGAGATGTATGAAACGAAAAACAAATGTTCTGTGTAAATTATGGGTGAAACAATAAAATCCTCATCAAAGTTTTATCAAACCTCCTGAAGCAGTTTTGTTGACAAAATCATTTTTCTCCTCCTCACAACCAGAACAAAGAAAAACATCAGTTAAGTCTTCCACCTGTTCAAACCCACGCAAATAAGGCTGTCTACGCCATCAAGCTGTCAATCGAGAACAAAACAACCATCATAACAGGACTAATAAAATCACAATGAATCTCACACGTCCGTACTGCAACGTGGGAGAATCACAGAGGATTCCAGTATGTACTTTGTGACTATTCTACCACCCGTGCATCGGTATGTCAGTCACGGCACACACACTCATCATCGACAAGCGAGATGGGGTAATTCCTCACCTCTTCCTGGAACTTAAAATAATCCTGTGAGAAGGACGGACTGACACACTAGCCGCGTTTACATGACACATCTGATCCGCATAGATTTCTATGCGGAATAGATCCGTCCCTAAATTGTGATCCGAATGTACGGTATACATGGCAGTAACAAAAGTGTCCGTTATGTCTCTCGCGCACTCCTGACACATCTCTGGACCGGCGGTCGTCTTATCACTATTTGGCATTGTGAATTTGATTTTAATGAAAGCACAGCAGGAGAGAGCTTTTCTCTGCCTGCTCCTTCAATTAAGAAGACAGCACAGCTACGTCAATTTCTCGTCCGATCTTTATATTTACCTCCACCTTCGCCGCAAACAAGAGGAATTTGAATGCGAGTCCGCAGCCAAGAGTGGTGGGAGAGTGTGGTCAGTCTAAGTTAAGAAGTATTTTAACGTTCAGCCTGCAAAAGTACTTGTAGTAGCCTACTAATTTACAGTTATCTCGGACGCGCGCGGGCACTACGATACGCAAACACGTGTGGGTCCAGTGTAGGATCGAGGACCGGAGCGAGATACGCTCCCAGGATGGACCACTGCATCCGAGACCCGTCCCCGAGGAGGCCGACGGGCCATACGGACAGAGCGCCGCATCCCACAAACGGGATAAGAACGCGTGAGAGATACGGAGAGAGGACCGGAACGTCCACCGAGGCTCATGGAGCCCGGACTTTGATTTATAGTTATGCCGGGATGGGAGATTCCCCTTTTTGTATTATTTGCCATTGAATAAATGCGCCGTTGCTGGCCGTTTTCTCATCAGAGACTTGTATTGATTGGGGGGAGGCGGGGCACGACGGAACCGGGTTACCACATATGGTGGAGGATGCGGGCACTCCGACCCCGCTGCTGATTTGTTTTTTTGAACACCCGACCCCAAATGCAGAACCCAGATGGAGCCGCGGCCGCCGCCCTGAGAGACGCAGCCGAGGAAAGAGCCCTCCTCCGGCAGGCGGCACTACGGCTTGAAATGCGCGCAACGGCGGCCTCGCCGATCTCGGCGCCCACCAGCCGTCTCACCAAGTTAGGACCCGAGGACGATGTGGAGGCCTATCTCAAAAATTTCGAGAGGACGGCCTGGAGAGAAGAATGGCCGGAGGACCAGAGGGCCCACATTCTAGCCCCCTTCCTCACTGGACCCGCCCAGCAGGCGAGTCAGGACCTACCCCCAGAACAGGCAAGCCAGTACCGGGTCCTCAAGCAGGCGGCTGAGGACCAGAACCATGCCTCCTCAAGACCTGTTGGACGCATCAGGAGGCCGGAGCCTCGAACCTCCCGGCTCGGGTTGGCGACCGGGACACTCAGGCCCTCATTGACACGGGGAATGTCGCCACCCTCTTGCAGCCTGACCTAGCCATCTTTGTGACAGAACAGTTGGTTGTCCCTCGGCCGTATATCAGTTCAAGGTCCTCTTCATGGCCCATACGCACGTCTTAGGGGCCCACCAAGTCATGGACAAAAGGGATTGGATCCTAGACAGGTTCTACTGGCAAGGGATAAAAAAGGACGTTACCGAGTACTGCCAGACGTGCCCGGAGTGTCAGCGCACTGCCCCTCGACCCTCGAACCGAAGTCCGTTGATACGGATGCCCATTCTAGAGGTACCCTTTGACCGGCTAGCACTAGACATTGTGTGGCCCCTCCGGAAGACCAGCGGGGCCATCGATATATATTAGTCATGGTGGACTATGCCACCCGCTACCCGGAAGCCCTGCCCCTCGCGCCGCAACCGCTAAGGCAGTAGCCCGGGAGCTAATGCTGCTTTTTAGTCGGGTGGGGATAGCGAGGGAGATTTTAACGGACCAGGGGTCATGTTTTATGTCCCGAGTGTTAAAGGAACTGCTTAGTCTCCTACAGGTGAAGCAGCTGAGGACGTCGGTATATCACCCCCAGACGGACGGGCTTGTTGAAAGGTTCAACAAAACCTTCAGCAGATGCTGAGGAAGGCCATGGAGATGGACGGAAAAAACTGGGACAAGCTCCTCCCCCACGTCCTCTTCGCCGTTCGCGAGATACCCCAGGTCTCCACAGGGTTCTCCCCATTTGAACTACTATATGGACGGCGGCCAGGGGGAATCCTGGACCTGGCTAAAGAGGCATGGGAGAGCCAAACCTCCCCCCATCGTACCCTGGTGGACCACGTCAAACAGGTAAGGGAGAGAATGGCTCAGGTCTGGCCCATAGTCCGGGAACACCATCAAAAGGCACAGCAGGCCCAGGCTCGGACCTACAACTGCGGGGCCCAGCTGTGCCTCTTCCGGCCGGGTGAGCGGGTTCTGGTCCTCATTCCGACAGCCGAATGCAAGTTCCTTGCCAAGTGGCAGGGACCGTATGAGGGGGTTGATCGCGTCGGGGAGGTGAACTACCGGATGAGGCATCCGGGGAGGCGTAAACCCACCCAGCTATACCATGTTAACCTCCTCAAACAGTGGAAGGCCGGGACAACCCTACCGGTTCCGGCTCCCTTGGTCCTTGTCGCCCGGCACAGGGTGCCAGAGGTTCCGATGGGAGACGACCTCAGCCCCGCCCAGAGACAGGACCTCACCAAAGTCATGCTGCAGCACCAGGAAGTGTTCTCAGAGATCCCCGGGAGAACAACGGTCGCTCAACACGATATATCCACTATTGAGTATCTATTTTATTGAATTTATCCATCTTTCTATCCATACATCTATTTGATATCTATTGATCATCTACATCCATCCATCTTTCTATCCATACATCTATTTAATATCTAATAATCGAGTATCTATATTTATCCATCTTTCTATCTATAAATCAAACTAATGTCCATCTATCCAAGTAGTATATATATTTAGTATATATATCTTGGGGCATCCAAGCAAGCCAAAGTGCAATATTTTCTATACCTATGTTTCATGAATTCTCGATAATGACTCAACTTCTGGTTTTTGTTCATGGTAATGTCATCGACATAATATGCTGCTATGGGAGTGCTATACATATTGAACAGCACATTTTTTCCTGTCAGATCTTTGAAGAGGCATTCTCAAATAGCAAACTATTCACTCTCCAAAACATGAAATATCCACTCCATATCCAATATGTTCTGAAGCTTGCCCTTGCCGACAGAACATCATTACCTCTCAGATGTTAGAAGAGGCATCCTTGTTTTAAAATGACATCAAAAACTATCAAACCCTCAAACATTCAAATATATATTTTGTATCATACCTTGCTCTTTCAGCTGTATGAAGAGGTATTTAGCTAGGCTGAATTGGGCATGCATTAATCAGATTTCTGTATACAGTTTTATTTAGTTTCCAATTGTGTTATTAGCTCTAAAACTCTTATACTCTCAAAGTCAGGAGACCTCGATGACCTCATAGCTGGCTACGGGCATGTTGCAATATGAGCTGTATGTTAATGACGGCCTGCAAGTGTGAACCAAACTGACAAACTACATAGTCACTGTGCATGAACTGCACGATTCGGAGTGATCCAAGAATGATGCAATCAGGGCCCTCGCGGTTCATACAGCAGACTCAACCTGTCTCAAATGCTGACAGTCCGCAAGAACTGGGTGTCCACATTGTAATGGCATAAATTAGAGTATAAATGCCGTGGCCGTGCTCGACACATCAGGACAAGTATAAATTCTATGGAATAAATAAATCGTAATTTCTTATTTGGACCAATTTTCTTTTGACAGAAAAAGTTAAAGAACCACAGGATTAAAGATTGAATCGCTAAGAGCTTCTCAGAGACCAGGAATGTAAAAAGTGGACCAGACTTCCTACTGGACTCTCGATGCAAACCCTCTAAAAGGAGAAATTTTGGTACAGCGTGTGCGTATGCTTTGATAGAACCAAAGCATGATGGGAAATATAGTAGCCTTACAGCAATCCTACCTGCTTCATGGCTTGAATGTTGTCCAGCGATATACTTCATGAAGCTGCCCACAGTTGGTACACTAAAGAACAAATAAAAATGTGGGTTGATAATTCACACAAAACACAACACACTAGTAATATTAGCACCATTGTTGACATAAATGATCTCTAAAATCAGCTCACTTCCAGTGTTGTTTCATCTTCCCATGCATCAAAGGATAAGATGCTAAAACAAACGAAAACTATTGTCAACATATGTAAACATGTCGTTTATTGTAAATGTGAGAGTTGAATAATTAAAAATAGCAAACATGTTGTTTATTTGGATTTTAAATTATTTATATAATCTTCTAGGCCTTTCATTTGAGCCCTGCCCCTATTTAAGCCTTCTGACAGTGCCTGCATGGTCCTATTGCTGTCCCCGTTCAGCTAAATGAAGACTGAGACCCCATCCACATGGATATGGATATTTCTGATGACAAATCTCCCCCCCTATAGTCTCAAAAATTCAGATCCATGCCATCCATGTTATGGAAAATATCTCTGTCAACAATAAAATGCAAATATTCTCTGAAGCGCTCCCATTAGCATTCCAGACCAGTAGGTGGTGATAGTTTTGTGTCAAACACCACAGAAGAACTGATTGATTGAGCGGTGAATATAGCAACCACACAGCATGCCGATGTAATGATGAAGTAACGCTAGATTGACTTGTACACCATTAAATAACCTAACAGTGCTTATAACTTTTTTCCAAGATCCGATTGAGATACAAGATCTCTTTTCCAGGGAGTCGTGGTCAAGACGGCAGCACAAAAAGTTAGACATAGAAAAAACTGTTTCATACTTTGTATTCTCATTCACTTGCGACAGAAGTATTAAGCAATCGTTTTTTATTTTTCTGGTGCATAATAAATGTGCGAATTGCCGTGTGTAAATCGAGGTCATGAATTCATAGTTTTTTGAAACCTCAATTCCACCGGTCCATATGATTACACATACAGTCTAGTTACATGACCTGGCACCTACTATACATCCATTGGGTCAAAACAAAAACAAGTCTAAGCGTGTATCGACAGGTGTCAATTTCAGTTCAATTCAAGCCCAAAAACCTTTTAAATACCACTTAGAATACCATTTAATATTGATCTCAACTATGAACCAATATAATACAAATTTAATGAAAAGGTGCAAAAAAAAAAGTATCCTGCACCCTCACAAAGTTACTTTGCAGATGCAATACTGATCAACACAATGCCGTAGGAGGGAAATAATGATATATTTCACATAAAATATATCAACTTTAGAAAATTGATTGGTTAGAGGTTGAGTTTTTTTTCTCTTCCAAAGCATTCAATGCCGTAGCTAATTATATTTAAGACTTGTTAATGCCTTTTAAGTCCTTAAATTAAAAATGTTTCATGTAAGACCTTTTAATCCTTTGAATAGCTCCACGGGTACCCTGTCTAGACTAACCTGTTTTGTGTGCAGTGGACAGTGTGTGCAACAGATGAACCCTTGGTCTGGTTTATTGTAGTGTATTCTTTGCAAATTTAATAAAAGTCAAACATTAAGGCAAGTCAAGGGTATTATTGTTGCCGTTTATCACAGTGGCAGTCTGTGAGCCTGGGGGGTGAACTTTACAGCCTCCCGTTGTAAGAGAGGATGGGGGGTTGACAACGATGCTAACGTTAAACACCCAGAAGACAAACCTTGTGAGCATTTAGCCATGGGGTGTTGAGTGGGTAGGAACTAATGTCGAGCTAGGCTATTTGCGTAGCTTCCAGCAGTATTGTTTTGGCTAAGAGTCGGTGGGTGTCACTCAGGGGCGGATCTACTGGGGTGGCATGGGGTGGCAACTGCCACCCTAAAAAAAGCCTTGCCACCCCAGCTGCCACCCCAGTTGGCAGCGCCAAATTCCTTTTTTTTTTTTTTTTTTTTGCTTTTACAAGACATTTACGAAAGCGAGTTTCAAATGTCCAACTGCAAGTGAATGCAGCTGTCACGTTAAAATTGTACCGGGGGCGAAAATTGTACCGGCCTACGTCATCCATATTAATCCATTCCAAACCTGCCCGGCAACAGATGATCGCATAGCCCGTTGCCTGGCAACGGGCGATCGCGTCGAATGACATGGGAAGGTTCTTGAACATTCGTGAACTCGTTCATTGAGCGCGACAAGACAGATAACACTTATTTTACAAATTACATTTATTAGCGTTCCTAACTTCATATTTGTCATGTATTGCATTGTATTTATCTATTTCCCTACACAGTAATAGCTAAATGTTATGGGGATAACGTGAATAATAATAATAAAAAACATTTACCAGTTAGTAAATGCCTGCTCACCTATCTACCCATCTATCTATCTATTATCTATCTATATTACCTATAATCTATTCTCTAAATTAAATTAAGGAAATTAAATTAACACAAGCTAGCTAGACTATGATACACATTAAACACTTAGTTTACTAGCTAAATTCGATTAAACAATTAAATGCAATACAAATATAAAGTAAAAACAAGAGTTATCTAGCGATCCGTTATCTGTATTATATTATTTCGTCTTCGGCAACATGAGCGCGATTGAAACCTGCCTGGCAACGGACAACCCCTTACGTAATCTGTTGTCCGTTGCCTGGCAACGGACAACTGATTACGTACCCGGTACAATTTTAACGTGACACAGCCAGGAAATATTGCCCCCCCAAGTTTGTGAGGCGTTTTGCTGAACAACATGGTAATCGCCGCATTCAGCTCCTGTAGGCATGCCAATGTCATGTTCTGCTAACCACTGAGCCTAATAAATGATGAGAAAGCCTTATTTTTCATGCTGTTATAATAATGAATATTTTCAGATTCTTATGGCATCATTCAGCCATAAGATATTAATATTAAAAATATTATAACTACATGTAGAACCTACTTTTGAACTGTGGCACTTTCTTTCTGTTGTTTTCCAGTTCCACTGATTGTACTGATGTATTTAACAGGTACTGTTTGTGACCAAACATGAGAAAATGCCAAACAATATTTATATTAATGGTTGTATATCTATATTGTATGTAAATTATTGGAATCTGTGAATAAAGTGATATTTGCACTCAAGTTGGACTGATGATTGACATCTGATAGGAATATCTCATGGACAAATACCAAAGAGTTATTGTTAACTAAAGTACATATTGCAGCTCTTTGCATATATTTTTAGCCCCATGCCCCCTGCTGGTGTAATAGTCCAGGTGTTTGTTGTAAGGCAGGTTGATTTTGTAATTATTCAGTAATAATTTATAAAATTTTGTCTGAAACCTTTTATGTTTAAATGTAAGGCTTTACTCATCCCACAATAAATTAAGGATAATGTTATCGAGTCAAAATATCTAAATGTGGGGGCTTTCCTAGTAAATATTGATTGATATGGCTTTAATTAAATCGGCATACTGCATATACTTCTGCCACAAGGTGCCACCCCTCAAAATCTCCTGCCCCCCTCTTGCCACCCCATGATTATTTTTCTAGATCCGCCCCTGTTTTTGTTTTGGAGTATTTGATTGGGATTCAATCGTTAATACTGTATGAAATTATAGTCTGGGCATTAAAAACAGTCTAAATTAAATTATATTGCCAATTAATGTCCCAAATGCATAATCTACAGTTTTTGTAAATAACCTATCCTTATCGAGCACTGAAAACATACATTAATTAATTAAAGATATGGGAACCTACTATCCAATGATAAAAAGCTAATGTTCGCAAGGAAGCCTCTATCTTTTGAACCATACTTTTTATATATTAAATATTCAAGCTTATGTGTTACCCTAATAGCTTTCAAAGAGCCTCAGTTTCGAAGCGTATCGATGCTAAATATGCTTCATTTCTCTTTCCTTCTCCCTCTCTTCTGGATGCCAGTGTTTTAAGCCTCTTTCTAAGGTCACAGTTCTATTTCTTAATAATAATCATTTCCCTGTGGTTACTCTTACAATAAGACGGTGTCATCTGATTAACACCCGTTAAATATGGACCAATGGAGGTCGTCACTGAAGGGATGATTAAGTTTGGAAAATGGTGATGGGGCCCTTTTTTAATAATCCTCATTAATTACAGTATATTAAGCTGTATTATAAATCCGAAAGTTTATCTTAAATGTTTGAATATCATGTTCTAGATTTTCTGTCTATGGTGCAAAAAAAATAAGAAAAAATTCAGTAAGACACACTCTGTTGTCATTTAAAAAAAAAAAATCCAGGGCTAACATCCCCATTTGAGAGAAATAAATGAAAAATTGTAAATTCAACACACATCTAGAATATGATGATGAATATGAATTAGAGTTTTTTTTAACCATCCGATTTAACCATTTACATCAATCATAGCAGCCGGGTGTGTGTTCGGTCTGGTGTCAAACCAGATGCATCATGTCCAGGTAAATCTGTGGGCGTGTGTTCAGTCTGGTGTCAAACCAGAGGTTGCATGCCCATGTAAAGTGTACCTTGGCTCTTCACCTCAGTACTAGTTCACCCCGGTACTCCCTTCCCAGGGTGCAGTGGGTTCTCTGGGCGATGGTGTCTCCTCATGAAGCTATTGCCAATCCCCCCTGGTTCCCTGGCAACTGATCTTTCCAGCCTGCGTGTTTGTATCCACTCCCGCTGTCCCGTTGTACGTCTTCACAACACATCCCAACGGCTCAGCAGTGGAGCAGAGTGTTTGGCACGTGAGGTGTGGAGTGGAGCAGTCCAAGCTACCCAAGAAAAGGTTTCTCTGCTGGCTCAGGAAGTTAACACAATGCTCCAAATGACTAAAAGTGCTATTTTGTCATTGGAGAGGAGGTAACAGTTGGATATCTGCTGCCCAATAAGTTTTGACTCAAGATAATATTTTCACCTGTTTTTAGTGAATTCTAAGCCACGATTTTCCGTTTTCCCCTTCATCCTTGTCATATTTCCGTACATTTGTCAAGCTGCTTATAACAACTGCTTGACGATTTCTAATTTCCTACAGGTTGTAAGTCCACTGTGAAGGGTCAACAGCAAAGCAGAAACTGATTCACCTCAGGTGCCATCAGGGAACATAGGGGAACTCAAACCCAGTGACCCCGTGTCAGCTCGTGCATATTATTAACAGAAGTGATGTTTCGCCAGAGTGTCAGGGCGCAGGATCTGGCTGGTACTCTGTGTAGCCGTAGCCTGGTTATGTCCAGGACACTTAGGCCTCTGATAGAAACACATCGCCCGAGACAGATGACATGACAACCACCCAATGGGAGTGCTCACTGACCCATTTGGAAGAGCGTAGTGTGTCCTGGATCTAAGGCAAATCAAATTACAATATACTGTTGGGTACAATTTTGTATAATTCTAATTTATGGACTAATAATAACAGATGATCTTTTACTAATTTCCCAAGGTGATTCTGCAAAGCATTATTCTCTGCCACCTCCTCCCATGTGTTATGCTGTGCCACTCCTGGATCCCCACGGAGTAAACTAGTCTGAAACACCACTGAGAGGACCTCTGGGACACCAAGGCAAACATGTTCTGCTGTTGATTTGCCTGCCAGGCATACAGACCCGAAAAACACACACACACACACACACCCACACACACGTTAGGACTCAACACACTCCACTGATGGCTTTATGACACTGAATGTCACAGTAAGCCCCGCGGTGCCTCTCACAATTAACGCTTCATGAGATATTTACTCATTCCCGCACGCAAATGCTATCTTATTAAGTCCTAATTTGAAGTGACTCTAATGTCTCTTGTACATCAGTGGTTCACGTCACACCTGACCCAATATAACGTGAGGTTGTGGGATTAAAAACGTATTCCTGACACAGGATACTAGTATAAATTGGTAGTAGTTATGATTGGGTTTATTATTGACATATTGTTGCACATAATGCAAGTTCTTGTTCCATTTCAACCAATGTGTGACAGATAAGGGCTCATCAGACAAAATCAGGCATTGTGGCAATTAGCACAAACTGCTGTGGTAATGTGGGCGTGTGACTTCATGGCCCATCTGTTTTTACGTCAACGATCAGTCTCTCTTCCATCTTCACAGTTGCTTGGTAAACAGAGGAATGCTACCATGCAAACATCACATGGTAAACAAGGTTCTTCTCACTGCGGTCGTCTTGCGGTCCGATTGCCGGCTTACTTGATTGGTAACAAACTACCCAATTCAAACTGTTGAACTGGTGTTTCACCCTAATTACCGGATTCTGTGCTGAATAAGCCCCAATTCCTTTGAGTAACTTGTATCCATGTGATACTTCTTGGACTGCCGCGAAATTTTGCGAAAATTGCTAATAACCTAGTATGTATATAATACTCTGGTGATAATGTCGGGGAATAATAAAAAAAGTCATCATCATGCCCTACAACTTTAAGTTGGTGTACCTTATTCAGGTGTTGATGGTGGAGAACCTTAGTCATGTCATTTGTTTGATGCTTTTATCCCCCTACTACAGTGTTAATGCAGCCTCTCAAGCTGACATGGCGATAATGATTGGCAGGGTTATTACATATTAACAAAATAGCTTGGCCGGACGATATTTCCAATCTCCTAGTTAAAAAGAAGAAATTCACAGTGTTCATTTTGGTACCCTGTTGATGTGTGTGCAAGTTTTCAACTCTCATTTTCCAAGTACTTTTAGATGTTTACGCTCTTCAAAGTTGAAACATCTTTGAGCTTGGAGGGATCAGGAGTTAACTTCAGAAAATTATATTTATAGTATAAAAAATAGTATAAAATAATGTAGTGTTTATAATTGCATCCAGGAACAGTTTATGGAGTTTTAGTTGAATATTAATAATATAGTGACGACTTGATCAAAATCCACAGTGCTCAAGTTTTACTTTCTCAGGATAAATAAAATGCACACATTCCAAACAACTGCAATAAAGAAAGTTGAGTTTGATTTATGTGATGGATTCGCTCCACTTTGCTCGGTCATGATCTCATTTGCATCTTCATCACTTATCTCTTTGTACAATTTGAAACAATCCAACCCTTATTTTTGTACTCCATTAAAGAAAGGAATAGCTGAAGGCGTTACAGTTAGAACGTACAATCCCCCCCCCCCCACATTAGGACAAATTGCATCGATTTGCACCCATTGACAGCACAGGAAATACAAGAGACGGATGGGTTTTCTATGAAGAGCAGAAAAAGCTAGAGAAAGAAAAAATTACTTGTTATAATCAAGGCTATGTAACATTTAATTTGCTAAATTTTTACCAGTGTTTTTTATCTTTGTGTTCATAGGTTAGAGCAGGGTGAGGCTGAAAGTCAGAAAGGGAGCAGGCCAAGAAATATGTAAGGCTATAATTGGTCTTTTTGACCTGCTGCTATTGTCATAATTTAAGAGTAAGTTAAATTGGAATGCAAATTAACTGTTAAAGTTGCTGGTCAAAGTTGCACGGTAGCTTAGCAACTCTTTCCACGAATATGTTGTTGTTCCTTGGCCAAAAAAAGTAGGTAATTCTCAAGGTAATTTTGCAAAGTATTTTTCTCCACACTGCTTTACCAAGGTTGGGTTGTGGTCTTTCTGATGCCCCCTTTTCCCATGTGTTATGCTGTGCCACTCCTGGATCACCTCCTACTAAGCTCGTCTGAAACACCACTCTGTGGACCTCTGTGACACCACGGCAAACATGTTCTGATGTTGATTTGCCTACCAGGCATGCAGACCCGAAAAATAAACACGCGCACACACACACACACACACACACACACACACACACATAAGGACTCAACACACTCCACTGATGAATGTCACTGAACCCCCCGCGGTGCATGTCAGGATTAACACGTCATTAGATAATTACTCACTCCCGCATGCAAATGGTATCTATTAGGCTTTAATACGAAGTCCCAGTGTATAACCCAGGGGGATTGGGTTTGTGTTCCGTTGAGGTTATGTTTAGATTTAACAGGTGTAGTTATTATATAGTTTTAATAGGTTAAGTGGTGTTATCGCTTGGTTAGGGAAACATGTTCGCTCCCTGGCTAAAAAGCAGTCAGAAAGTGAGCAACCATTATAAAAGTTATTGTTATTTTAGACCTGCTGCTACTGTCACCATTGAAGAGAAAGATAAATTGGTCTGCAAAATTTAATTAATCAATGTGTTTTCTCATCTGCCCTTTTAATGTTACTGGTCAAAGTCGCATGGTAGTATAGCAACTGTGTCTTTCCGTTAATATGTTTGTTTACCTTGTGAACCACTGTGTTATACGTTAGCTTTAGTAGCTAGACAGCTCAGCTCAACTTACAAAGTCTATTGAGAATTTGCAGCTTTGCATGGGGCTGGCAAAAACTGTCATAATGCTAACTAATGGACGTGCTCCACTGCCCATGTTTCGGCGTGTCTGATGGCTCGGCCCAAATCCAAAAAATAGACCACAGAGCTTCAGTTCCTTGACAGAAAACTTGAGTGCCAACTACCACTTTTACTCAGAAATGATGACATCGTTCTTTGTGCATTGTACATGTTTTTTTTCACCCTGTGGAGCACGTATTTTATTTTCAGTGGAGCCCTGGCGTTATATCATCAGTCTCATCCCATCGGAGATCTATCATGCAGGTAACACACTCAAGGACCCAGAGCACTTCATATTAAAGGGACTCTCACCTTTGTTGCTTTTTTACACTTTTTTTGGATAAGGTTAAATGGTATTAATAAGGTAATAACACTCTAATATGCAAGACAGACCCACCAGGAGTAAAAACAAACAATTATTTTACAACTAGAGGGTTTGTTTTGATTCCACGGCAGACAGTAGCGAGTAGCGACCGTAGCGACAGTAGCGACTGACGATGGCAGACCAAAGTGGTCCACGGCGTACTGAAACTGCACCATTCAGTCCGATTAGGGGACTCATCTCGGACTCAGACTCACAGAGTAACCCTCCTCTGGAGCCTCAGGAAGACCTCCAGACTGTTGGCCACCAACTGCACCATTCAGTCCGATTAGGGGACTCATCTCGGACTCGGACTCACGGAGTTACCCTCCTCTGGAGCCTCAGGAAGACCTCCAGACTGTTGGCCACCAACTGCACCATTCAGTCCGTTTAGGGGACTCATCTCGGACTCAGACTCACAGAGTTACCCTCCTCTGGAGCCTCAGGAAGACCTCAAGACTGTTGTCCACCAACTGCACCATTCAGTCCGACAAGGGGACCCGATTCGGCCTCAGAAGCCAAGTTGTCCCGCTACTCTGGAGCTCCAGGAAGACCTCCAGACCGTTGGCACCCAACCGCACCACTCAGTCCGATTACGGGACCCATTTCGGACTCAGACGCGACGTTGTCCCGCTACTCTGGAGCTCCAGGAAGACCTCCAGACCGTTGGCACCCAACCGCACCACTCAGTCCGATTACGGGACCCATTTCGGACTCAGACGCGACGTTGTCCCGCTACTCTGGAGCTCCAGGAAGACCTCCAGACCGTTAGCAACCAACCGCCACACTCAGTCCGATTACGGGAACCATTTCGGACTCAGACGCGACGTTGTCCCGCTACTCTGGAGCTCCAGGAAGACATCCAGACCGTTGGCAACCAACCGCCACACTCAGTCCGATTACGGGACCCATTTCGGACTCAGACGCGACGTTGTCCCGCTACTCTGGAGCTCCAGGAAGACCTCCAGACCGTTGGCAACCAACCGCCACACTCAGTTCGATTACGGGACCCATTTCGGACTCAGACGCGACATTGTCCCTCTACTCTGGAGCTCCAGGAAGACCTCCAGACCGTTGGCAACCAACCGCCACACTCAGTCCGATAACGGGACCCATTTCGGACTCAGACGCGACGTTGTCCCGCTAATCTGGAGCTCCAGGAAGACCTCCAGACCGTTGGCAAACAACCGCACCATTCAGTCCGATTAGGGGACCCATTTCGGCCTCAGACGCTACGTTGTCCCGCTACTCTGTTTGTAATGCTCATACACCTTTCTTATACTCAGTGGGACCACTGTCCTTCAACATGGGGCCTCAAAACGGCATCACACGAAGCCCATAAAATTGTGCCACCTGCTAAATTTCTTGTTTACTAGAGCCCTGGTAGATATTATGACCCCTGGGAGTCTAAACACAACCCATGGGAGTATAAACACAACCCATGGGAGTCTAGAACTTTTGTACTCAAAAAATAACGCTTAGTTTTGTACTCTGACGCTTAGGGGGTGGGGCATTGGAGGAAGGCGGGATGATTTGAATGTGCTGTAACTCTCAAATGCAACAAAGGTGAGAGTCCCTTTAAAGTCAGGAATTAATTCCCCCCTCACTTAGGATTCTATGGGTCTGGTGCTTCTGCCTTATGCATGGTATCCTACATGCTTGTGGATTGCAAAGCAACAAGCCCACTCCAGTTGGATTAACATCTAGAACAGACCGAGAGAGAAACAGAAAGAAGCGGGGGAGAGAGACAGAGAAAAAAGCGGGGGAAAGAGACGGAGATAGAGACGGGGGAGAGAGACAGCGAGAGAGAAAGAGATAGAGATAAGGTGAGAGGGATAAAGAGGGCGAGAGACAGTTGGCAAGAGAAAAAAATTGAGTGAGTGACAGGAAGAGAGAGGTTGAGCGACAGAGAGAGAGAGAGTGATGGTGCGAAATATGAGAGCAAGGTGGGAGAGAGAGAAAGAGACATGGCCAGAGTCATGGGGTTACTCTGTGGCTAATCTCTATTGATTAGAGATGCTTTTACTTTAAAATCATCGACTTGCACTCAGGTAAATTGAATTTCATCCCATGTGACCACCACCAGTAGAATAGCTTCGGTTCTGAAATTCAAGGAAAAGAAAATAATAAAATAAAGCGAGAGAAATATGTATTCATAGCTGTCTGGGCCTAATAGCGGTATTTACATTTGCAGTGGTCCCACTTCTCTCTCCTCTCCACGGCGATGGCCTCCGTTGAAAGAGACTCATCTGTATTGTCAGAGTTTAGTGCTGCCTGATTGGCTGTCACGTCCTGGACGAAATACGACGTGCCCAGCCACAGAAGTCAAATAGATCTTGGCTGAGGGCCAGGTGTTTAATAAAACAAATTTGCCAGAGGATGGAAGGGGAAGAAGACACAACGTTTCGTAGCCATCGCAGGAGTCTGTGAGGGACTTCCAAATAACACATTTTAGGTGGAAGTTCAATCGTTGGAAGGGGACGTCAGGGGGGTGATAAATGGGCTTAAGCGCCCACCATGACACGGTGACATCAATCAAAGTCAGTCGGATTCATTAGTGTGAATTCAGCAGAGTCCGACCGAAATATTGGTTGGCCGAATTTATTGGCCAATATTGAAGTATCACAGATGTAGCACTATCAGCGTATTTGTTTTTGCCGATATGCGCCGCAGAAATGCTGTTATCAAAAAGTTTATCCAGAAAAGTGCCCCAATGTGGAAAACAAGTTTTTGGTGATTAAGAGTTTGTGTCATCATTTCGGTTGTCCAGCAGCAGAGGGGGCTCCCGACTACATGGTTTACGTACCTCATGTGCTACACGTCTGCAGCACGTGTAGCATGTGGTATTCCGAGAGGCACGAACACTGAGTCCTCATGACTCGGAGACTAGCAGTGGCTTCACGTGAGTTGCTAACTAGTTTTTGCAAACATACTGGAAGGTATGGAAGGTATTATTCAATTATGACCTCATCTTCCCTTTTACATATAATATTAACGTCACTGAAAACCGCAATATCACTTATACTTGCTACTGGCTGGTTGTTGCTTAAGTCTGCTGGGGTTTGATTTTTCATTATATAATTTCCTAGTTGGTGTGACTCAATCACAAGCTCATCTTAATATTTAGCATTTCCAAAAGTTAAAATACGTTTTTCCAGCGGATATGAGGCAGTCAAACCATTACGTTAGTGTTTGTGACCATAAATGAGTGGCAGTAGTTTACTAGTATAGCTACAAAACTCAGTACTGTGGTCTTAGCGTTGCTGTTTTCTGAATCAAATAGCTTTTCAGTAGCTAAGCTATGACAGAGTAGCGCGGTAGCGTCAACACAAGCTACATTTTCCCAAGCATTTCTGAAGCTCAAGCACAACAGAGCTTTTCGGCTTCATTCTGAAATAAAACAGCTATGGATCATTGAGTGTCGCCAGATGCAGACAACCACAACCTCACGTACGGACATGCGACGTGTCTGCTGCAGGGCAATGCAGACACTCAAGCTCGAGTTTGCTTGATGGAAATATGGCAGAGGGTGTCTCTCTCCCTCTCTCCCACACACACACACACACACGCACACACACACCTCTGCTTTTTGTTATTATCTGGAGCCGATGTTTTCGTTTTTGGGACAATTTAATTTAAAATATTTCGCCTGCCTAGCTGGTATAACTGATGACTGATGACTGATATAATATATTGATCCCTTTGATTGCGTATATTTGATTCAAGGCAATTGATTGAAGTAGTTTCAATGTGAAAAATAAATATCTTTGAGGTCGTTAACTGCTGTTGCCATGTTACTGTAGCTTAGCTGGCTACATTTCTCTGGGGGGTAACATCACTGTAGTGAAGCTTCACTTAATGTAGAGTAACTGGTAGCTTAGCTCACTACACTTACCAAGAAGCTTGCGGCACACAGCTGTTAATGTGGTAAGTGACAAAATTATACAAAGAAGGACTTCCCTCATTACGTTCAGTTATCTTTGATGTCTCTGACTATGAAGATAATGTATTAGTGAGGGGTATACACCAGTGGCGGCTGGTGGTTTTTAAAGTGAGGGAGGAAGGTCTGGCCGCTTGGTTGCCATTGGCCTGCTTGCACTGTTGGTATATGGTGGCATAAGAATGTGAGACTCAAGTTGTTTCAGGGTGTTTTGGTGAACTACAAAATAGCAGGGAGGGAGTTATGTGAACAAAATGTATACAAAGCCACCAGTGGCATCACTGTAATTTGAGAAGGAAAGGATGCAAAGCATATTAGTCAAATCAGGCCTACTATTGATTTGTAAAAGTAAATAAAAAAATCTGGGCCTATTATTGGGCCTATTTTTGCCCTCACTGACTGAAGTTATTTAGCTATGTTTATTTTCAGTTACAATTGCTTGTAATGCTACCAGTAAGTCATGCGTAGCTAGCAAACCATGTAGCACTCACAACACTGACGTTGCCATTACTTCTGATGACCTTGATTTTGGGAAGTGGTCTACCTCTTTCTGAATGAATGGAATGGTTTTTGTAATAAGACGTTAACAATGTCCTCCGTTTCCAATGTTTCCATTGTGCATTTAGGATCTCGCTATCGCAGATTTCACTTGCTCTGCGTCTCTCAGACTGAGCACCGCGGCAATGCAGACCGGGTTTGTTATCGACAGCGTTGCCAGATTGGGCAGATTTCCCGCCCAATGATAATTTTTCCAGCCTAACATGGTTAAAAGTAGCCCAATTGGGTGGGAAATCTGACCAATCTGGCAACACTGCTCAACATCCAGGGATCCTGCTTATTGGTTCATAGCGCAGACGGATAGATTTTTGCGCGAATCAGACCCCTTAAGGTCCCACCCACTCAGAGGAGGATTTTCCTCCTCTCTCACATTGAAACCCATGTTATCCACCAGTACTTTCGGGAAAATGAATGGGAGTGAACGGCGGCGGAGGGAGGATGTTCCTCCCTGAAGTAATTATCAATAGGCGATAGGGGGTGCTAATGTCCCTTTACCCAGGGAAACAAACATTAGATATTCAAAGGCAATAAAGTAGTCATATTTAAGGGCATTAATTCATTACAATAGTCGGGGCAATCTAAATTTTTTATTCTCAACAATGTTAGGGAGGATCTTCCTCCCTCTCCTCAATGGAGAAGCCTCCACTGGTATACACAAGGGGGAGGGCGTGAGACCTGGGATGGTGAATGCGCACATCCACCATCACATTAATTTGCTCTTCCATTACGTCATGCCGTTGGCCAGTTGTGTTGAGGGTGATAAGAATGTGACTATCCATTGGAGGATTCCCTTTTCCTCTCTTAGGATGTGGTAGGCATGGCTGCTGCTCCATCCTCAGGATACTATATATATCGGTATATATCTATGGAATAACGGCAAATATCCCTGTATTTTGAATACAGGTATAGTATATGTCCCATGTCTGTAAACTATCAGCGTCTGCCCCTAAAATCCAGTATGGGTCGGGCTCTAGAGTTGAGTGGTGCAGGGTCCAGCTATGGTACCAGATACAGATACTACAACCCAGGGGAAACCTACTCAGAAGAATCTGTGAGAGTCGAGACAACACCTGATATTCACCTGACTCAGAGTTTAAACTATTGAATCATGTTCCGTTTAGGCTTGGTTACCTCAAAGCCATTTATGATTGCTAATTTGGGGAAGAACCAATAAGGCCAAATAAAACGTAAAGATACGCCATGGTCTCTATGTCTGCAACACCGTAGGTAACGAGCAACTCGAAGAACCTTGAAAAATGTAAAGCATTCCTGTTAAGTTTTATTCTCAATTTAGGATAATGATTTATAATTTATGATACACTAATTGAAGAAGTTTACATATATGTTCATTTGAAACTTGTGTCTTCCTACTATGAAGATCATCAGGTGTCACTGAACAAGTGACTTTAGTCGACTATGCTAAGAATCAATGGCGGAGACCATGGATGCAAGAATTGTCAACACGTAAGGCAGGGTTCCCCAATTCGTTTGTCCAGAGGGCCAAATTTGGTCAAGCATGCCATGCCAAGGGCTGAAATGTCGTTTTATTTTTCTAATTCACCATTTTTATGTGCAAATTTAGCTTTAATTATAATTACTGTTTTAGAGATAATGCAGGAGGGCTTGATCAATTAGGGTTTAAATAGCATCCAGGAATGGTGCATCGATGAGAATGCAAGGAATGAGGAGGAGGAGGAGGAGACGTAGCTTGCTTCAGACTATATTATGTTCAGCCTTGTTTATTTAAATACTTGGTAATGTCTTTCAGTTTCTATAAAACAACCGCAAAATAAAAACACCTTTAGTTCTATGAAGCATAGTAAATAAATAACTACAGGCTCAACAACATACACAGTTATAAAGCAAGCCTATATAAATAAATCAGAGCTGCAATCATAATACAGAAAAAAGTCATACACAAAATATATACCGTATCTCCGCACTATAAGGCGCACCGGGGTATAAGCCGCAGCAGCTAAATTGAATGATGTGTACATATATAAGCCGCACTGGACTATAAGCCGCAGGTGTTTTAATGTTTAATTACCATTAGGGCTGGCCCGAATGCAATTTTTCAGGCTTTGAATACTCGTTGGTTTTCCAAGCGAATATTTGAATACTCGTTCCAGAAAAAAACACCATCAAAAACAACCTTACTATACTCCCTGGAACCGATTTTGACAGTATCTGCATATTTTGTTGAATATTTAATAGCTTTTGAACGTTAATTAGTAGGCCTAAGTAGGTTGAAGTTCCTTAGTTTTTCCCTGTGAAAGCGAACAGCTGTTGTTCCGTTCCAAATCAGCTGTCCTCTGCCATCTCAGCCCTTATGGGAGCTTTTCAATTCATCCTGGAACGTGCATCTTTTCAGGGAATTTGTACAATAAATCCATAACAAATACCGAATATTGTACCGAAATACCGAAGTCTTATGTGTCCATATTATATCCATTATATTGTCTGAGTATTCCCAAGACGCTCACGCTCTGCAGCAAGCCAGTCACAGTTTATTGGCGCGGCGCTGTACAACGAACGTAAACAAACAACTAAGCTAAGGTTAGCATTTCGTCAAGTATTACTTTTCCTCCCGAGATCCCGCTAATGTTGGTTTATAAAGTAAAGGGAAACAAGATATCTACTCTTCCTCCACCTCTCTCGCTTCTCTGCTTGGTGTCGCTTATAGTTTGCCTCCCTCGCTCTGGTAACGTCACGTACGAAACTCCGAATACTGATTTAAGTTTTGAATACTAATTTTCCGAGTGGCCGTTAGCTGTAAAAATCCATAGATTAGCCGCACCATTATATAAGCCGCAGAATTGAAAAATGGGAAAAAAGGTGCGGCTTATAGTCCGAAAATTACGGTACTCAGATACTCAGGCGCAGTCGTGTTGAGTTTGTTTATTTAGCCTGAGTATCTGAGTATATATTTTGTGCATGACTTTTTTCTGTATTATGGTTGCAGCTCTCTTTGATTTATTTATATAAATAAAGGAAACAAAGCGACAGGCACTATAAAAAGTCAAAGCCTTTTTACAATCACTATAATTATAAGTAGTAGTTGAAAATACTCTCTCTAAGGAGTCAAACAATAACAAAATGCTCTCTTGAAACAAAATTTGTCAATAACCCAACATTAATTTATTAAAATGCCCCTGGAACGTCGACAAACAAAAAGTCCAGCAAACAAACATACAGTGCAGCAGCCCTGAACATAAGGACTTAAAAAGCAACAGCACAGTGTATCTAACCATCCAGATAAATGTGTTCACGTCCACTCTCTTCCCCTCTCTACATGTCTCTCCCTTCCTCTTTAAGAGACACAGGAAGACAGAGATTTTAGTCAGTTACCTTTAAAATGTGATACCACAATATATGACATTAGTTTTAAATTCTTTAAATATGTGTAGCAAATAATATCAGTCTTTAAACAACAAAAAATATAATTTGCCTGATTGTGGCAAACATTATAGCCTAATTTGCTTTTATTTTAATATTATTCGGAATCTATTATTTAATTGCTGTTTCAAATTTGACCAATTAGTTGGGCGCTGTTAGTTACACTGTCTTATCCTCCGTTTCTTCTCTCTATTTTAATTAATTTGTTTTTAATTAAGATGTGTAGCTACTAAAAGATTGACAAAATAGCATAAATAAATAGATGTTGTTCACTCACCAATCAGTGAGAGAAGTGAGAGCGACGTGATGAGGCAACCTCTCTGATGTCAGGCCTGTAATCTGTTGTGGCAATCCCGAGGCACTGTCCATGATGGGCATTTGAGAGTCTGTTTCTGTCCTGGCTCTTGATGGCATTCATAGCAGAAAATGCTGATTCACAGATGTTTGTTGAGGGGAACATTGTGAGGAGCAGCATAGCAATAGCTCTGGTGTTTTTAAAGCAAGCTTTGGGAACCCGGTTGATCCAAAAGTCACACAGCAGTGACTCCTTGTTTTGAGCTTTGAGCAAATCAGATGTTCCCATTTCCAAGACCTCCATCTGAAGAGCTGCTTCATCTTTGGATGGCACGAGCCTTTTGGCCTCTGCAGTCCACTCGCCGTCAGCTGGCACAGAAAACGGCTGTCTCAAGAAGAGGAGGATGTCACATGAGAGTTTAGGGGAGCTTTCAAATTGTTCCTTGAAGTTTTCTGCCAGGCTTGACACAAACTCCTTCATTGCTGGATCTTCCTGCATTTTGTTCTTCTTCAAATGCTCACGCAGACGTGGGAAGTGCAACTTTCTCCCTTGAATGACTCTCTCCAGAAGGTGCAGCTTCGACCGGAAGGCTTAAATCGCTTCGTACATCTCAGAAACGGTGTGGTTCTTGCATTGAAGCTGCAGGTTAAGGTGATTCAGATGAGACATGTCACATAAAAAATTAACATCTGCCAACACCTTGGCGTCAGTTAAAAAGCCTAGAAATACGCGGGCTTTTGGGCTCTGCAGGCTGGATAAAAATGATACAAGTTCATCACGCAGGTCGCACACCCTCTCCAACACACGGCCTTTACTCAGCCAGCGAACATCGTTGTGCAGCAACAGATCTTTGTGTTCAGCTGACATTTCCTCAAGCAATGCTCCAAACAGGCGATGCTGCAGACTAGAGCTCTCACGGACAAAGTTCACTAGTCGTGTCACAGTATTCATCCTCCCTTTCATTTCTTCACACAGTTTTGCGCACAAAATTGACTTGTGAATAATGCAGTGAAATGCCAGTAGTGTTGGGTTAACGGCGGAAAGCCTGCTTACTAAGCCCTGGCGTCGTCCCACCATTGACGGAGCCCCGTCAGTAACAAACAACACAACTTTACTGACATCTAAGCCGTTCTGTTCGAAGAACAATGTCAGTTTGTTAAAGATGATTTCCCCGGTAGTGCACCCGGGCAGAGGGAGTAAACAGAGCAGCTCTTCACGGAAGATCTTTCCATCAAAAAATCTTGCGAACATGGACAGCTGTTCAATGTCGGTTCGGTCACAAGATGAGTCAATGGCTAGTGATATGCCGGCTTCGGCTTTCTTCAGATCGATGAGTAGACTGGAAAAGCTATCCTCCGCTAAAACCTTCACTCTTCTGGTTGCTGTGCTTGCCGACAGCGGCACCTGCTATAATAGCTCCACAACTTTTGTTTTGATTTTTTCCTCTTGTTTTTAGACCTCACCAGCCATCTGAATTGCACATTGTTTAATCAACTCTGCATCAGCAAAGGGCTTCTTGACTTTAGCAAGCGTCCAGGAAACATGCAATGAAGCAGCTGTTGCGCTCTCTTGTGCCGATGCCGTTTTGCATATGGTTGAAACAGACCGCTTGTATGATGTCAATATGCTTGCAATCTTTTGTTTGCGTTGCTCAGATGTTTCTGGGAAACTTCCATTAAAGCTGGCAGCATGCGAACAGTTAAAGTGCCGCTTCAGGTTGTCCGATTTATTGACAGCCACGGTCTGCATGCATATTAAGCATGTCGGCTTTGCGTTGGCATGGTCCGGTAAAAAAAAGCAATACTTATCGGTCCATTCATTTTTAAACTGACGGTGCTCCTGGCCAACCTTCCTTTTCTTGGCAAATGACATGTTTTTTCTTTCATCAATTTTCAATCCATTGATTTTTGACAAAGTTGTAAGTCCCTGCGATGACAGACAGATAGCGGGAAAGTGACAGCAGCGGCGGCTACTCTCTGGCGTGTGACGCTAGTGAAGTTGAAAACGCGCGAAGCACGTCATTACGTATGCACGCAGTAACGTCAACGGTCAAGTGGACGGTGTGGACTGAGGGCAAAATATAGCAGGCCGTGCAAATTTAATTCTTTTTTTGAATTTTGACATGTGAATGCGCTGGGTTAGCGCGGGCCGGACATTTGGCTCTCGCGGGCCGGACATTTGGCTCTCGCGGGCCGGACATTTGGCTCTGGCCCGCGAACTGCTAAATGGGGTTCACTGACGTAAGGGATAATGCTTATTACGCGGCCAAATTTGCCAAATCGAAAAAGTAACTTCAGACAGTGTATTTTTTTTACATTTATTTGTTACCATTTGTAGTGTTGATCAGCAGGGAAATAGTTAGCCAAAACGTGGATGTCACTTAGCAACCGAATACGCTGGGTTGATAAGTTAACAGACTACTTGCGGAGTGGTATGAAAGACATGAATCAGAGGCAAAAAATCCAATTTCCTTTACAGTGGTCAATTATGCTTAGCAACGGTCATTTGTGCAAAAATAATTGACCGCCGAACGTTGAGAAAGCCCATTCAAGTGTACGGAGCATTCTACAGCATAAAGAAAAGCCGTGTAATAAGGAAGTGTAATGAGGCCTTCAGAACGCAATGGTAATGGTACTCGAGTAGTAATCTAGCTTTATGAAGTATAAGGTTATATTAGCTCTAGAAGTCTCATGGTCGCCTAGTTTTCTCTACGAACAGAGATCGAAACAAGAGCTTTGAGATTGTTGAGGTGGAATCCAATTTCCAAATGGAAGTTGTTTCTTATCTTTGGAATAGTGTTAGCCATTAACATTATAATAACTAGAAACAAATATATCCTTAGGAGGACTTCTACCAAAACCGTACAATGTTTATCATCGATTTAGCGTTATTTATATAGGGCCAATATGTAGAAGATCAATTCAAAGGCTTAAAGTCGCACTGTGTACGATTGAGCCCATCCCAGATAGGAGGCGGGAGTCCTTCCAAATATCCCAAACTCAATAATATCGTTCTGTTCAGTCAAACTGGCTGGACAACAGTGGGACGGGACCTAGCCTAGCTGGCTGGGTGGCGTTAGTGGGAGGGGTTATGACAGTGGCGATGGGAAGTTCCTTGGTAAACAAAGAGAGAGGTATGGGCTGGCCAGTATCTTTATCTGTAGAATAGATCAGTTACCGGATGGGATTTTATTGATGAACATTATCTAAAATCGATAATCAATCAGCAATGACTTCAGATATCTCCAGCTGATTATAGGCTATGTGCTAGTTGAAATGTGACACACTGCATCTTTATAAAGGGAAACAATCTCTGATTCACAGAGATACAATTGAAAAAAATATTTGCAGCAGTATCTTTTTCTTGTCCCTTTGAATTATGGGGATTTTATCTGCATATCTTTCATCCATATCACATCTACACACTTGCATCATTATAGGAGTGAGGTTAGGAGAGGGTAAGGCTTGAAAATTAACAACTTGCATTGTAAGTTGAATCTTTTAAATTATTATGGCCCTATCCCACTCTGACGCACCTGCAGTACAATTCAGATGCGTGAGTCCCTCAAATTCAATACAAACATGCTTACAATTTTAATTAAAAATAATGGGTTCTATGTTAATGCCTAGGCCTCCTCACCTTTCTTTATTAATCCTATCATACCCATTGTAAAGTGTTCTTAAGTTCCTAGAAATGCTTAAATACAAACAATTATAATTATCATAATTATTTGCAAAATGATAATAGCTCGTAAAGCACACTGTATGAATAAACATGGTACTCAAGTGTGTGATAATTGAATACAGCATGAGGTGTGTGTGTGTGTGTGTGTGTGTGTGTGTGTGTGTGTGTGTGTGTGTGTGTGTGTGTGTGTGTGTGTGTGTGTGTGTGTGTGTGTGTGTGTGTGTCAACAGGGTCAGTATGTCCAGACTCCAGACATATTACCGCTTGACCACGCAGAGCAAGAGAGCAGACTGTGAATCCGATACCTTTCTCAAGAGGAAGACTCCTGGGAAACGCAGTTTGAGGAGTGGATAGAAACTGGAACAACCACAGGAAACAGACAGGAAATAAAAGTGTAATACACAGAATGAGGGATGATAAAGAAGACTGAATCGAAAGGCTAGGGACACAAAGGACTTCAAAAGAGAAGAAGAAAGTATTGAACACTCGATCACAGTGTGTGTCTGTGTGTGCTTGTTTTCAAAAGCCTACTAGTGCCAACAACAGATTATTTGGGTTATTGTGCCATGATGGTCTTCTGAGCTATGAAGCACACTGTTCTTCTCGATCCAAGAACATTTAGTTCCCTTTATCTAACTGATGTGAAGTATATCATAAAGAAGGATGTTTGGATCTGATATCCTATTTACTACTTCATTTAGCTGATGCTTGTAGTCCTATTATTAGGCGACTTACAGTGAATTCAGAAACATTTCATTGAGGAGCCAGTAGGGGTCAGTGCATCTTATTCCAGGATGCCTACAGGGTAGACGATGGAGCCCAGACATCCGAGTTTGAACCCAGAACCTTGCGGCTGAGACTCAAACACATTTACCATTTTTTCACCATCTTGTATAGGGTTATGGTCCAATATGGTACCTCAGCTACATGAAGAAATAATCAGCGTGACCCAAACATATCAATGTTCTGAAACACCTTTGGAAAGAGCTAGATCCGGGAGGCATCTAAGAAAATAAAATAACCTCTGCATTCCTGCAGGATTATGAGTCATATCATGGCATGTTTGAAGTAGCATATGACATAACAGATGCGTGCCTTCCAGCGATGCAGTGACAGGATCGAAGACCTAGCATGAGGCCGTTCACTGGGAAAATAATAAGGTAGGCAACGTGGGAGTTGGATGAGCTCATGATGTTTTTTATATGGGAAACTGATCCACACATATGGTATTATGATGAGGCTGCCCTGGTGTGGCAGGTCAAAATGATGCAAGGAAACTTGAAGTAATAAGAGAGGTTAAATCTGCAACCCAGGTCCTGTGCTGCAGTTTTGGGCTGAATATAACTAAAAGCCGTGCCTACAATTGATTTACGTAGAAAAATGTGTTGTTGTCTACAGTTTGGCATCTATTAACTTCCAATTTGGAGCATCGCTGCCAATTAATTTTTTTACACTTACATTTGAGAGATGTTTTTATCCAAAGCGATTCACAAGTGAGGCTGAGAACAATCAAGGCAACAAACTCAAACCAGAATAGTTAAAAAAAAAATTGTTAAAGTGCTGTACCACCTACTTAAAAAACAACAATAAAAGTGCTCGCTAAATTCCGAAAATCTATTTGTAAATATAATAGTATATAAAATATAATATAAAGTTCAACCACTAAAAACATTAAAAACAGCTCAACAAATTGTGCTTTAAATATAAATAATAACCTATTGCAAAATAAATAATACCCACTGCGCAATGTGTCGTAAGAGTGACGTCTCTTCTGTGTCATTATTGGACGTCACATTTCGTTCAACCGTCTTTTTTCGACGTCTACCGAACGTCTAACTGTACGTTCACACCAAAAGCTGTAAAAGATGCAAAATCGCCAAATAGCTCGAAACGCAAAGCTGTCCAAAATATTTACAGCTCATATCGCTCTTGCGTTTTCTCGCGTATGTTTACTGGGACCCACGCCGACGGGAGACATCTACATTCCGATTGGCTGGCAGTCATTTACAGCCGAAACGCTACTTTAAACTCTCATTTACAACTTTACAGCTTTAAAGCTATCGCTCAAGCGTTTTATCAATCATGTCTAATAGAAAGTGAATAGTCGTTAATCGCTCAAAACGCTTTACAGCTTTAAAGGTATGGCCACACTGCACGCGTGTTGAGGTTGAAAATCGACATTTTTGCATAGGGAACCATTGGTGTAGGTGCGTAGACGCGTTACAAGCAGCGCGTTATTAGACGCAGCATACGCACGTAATGACGCACGTAAACCCACCAACGCGCCCAACGCACCAACGCGCAAAGTTAAAAAAATGTAACTTTGGACGCGCCGCCGCGATAGCCAACCAGCGTGGAGCTTGACCCGACGTCACTGGCAGAGAGTAGTGACGCTTGCACAGAAGCATAAGGCTGACATCTTTCTTTATTCTGGGTGGAAATAGTAACATAGTTACGCCATTAAAACCGTTTATGTAAACATTTTTAGCGAGAAATGTGCATTTTACTTTCATAATGTTCGCTCGGTGAATGTGAAGGATGTTTGGTTTGATAGTTATGACGAAGAGGGAACACTCCATTCACTTGCATGGACAGCGTCTCTGGTTGCTAAGCAACCTCAACGTCTTGGCGGACTATATCTCTGCTGATCAACACTACGAATGCTGGAAACACACCAGACACACCATGTGAAGTTATTTAACCGGATTATTGTTATTTACATCCGAGATTATTCAATCGAATCAGATCTAAGCTCTATCATGCACCCAAACACGGCGGCGTTTTCTACCTCAGACTCCTAAATCCAGCGCAGCCACAGGCGCGTTATATACGTTTTTTAACCAGATAAACGCTTGCAGTGTGGCCTTAGCTTTAGTGTGAACGCACAGTAATATTGACGTCCGTGGGACGGGCTTATAGTCCAAATGTGGTCGTTTGTGGACGTCTAAACAACATCAAATTTAGACTAATTTTAGACGTCTTTTTTATACTACTTCTATAATTTATTTATTTTATTTATACGTTTATGGTTGTTGCCGTCGGAAAAAGAGGAATGGCGATTTATTTAATTGCAGCGTCGGAGAAATTAAACGGACCAATAATTAGCTCTCTCTCTTGCTCGCTCCCTCTCGCTCGCATGCCTTTGACCCATCCGTGGGCCGATGAACACATCCACACATGTCGACTCCACCTGTCCACATTTTTTGTGTACCGGTCAAGATTCAACAGGCCACCCTCCCGTTACTGGTCCAACTTCTTAACCAGTAGGCCACATGCCAGTGCACACACACACACAAACACACACACACATACTCAGTCGCACAAAGTCGCACAGAGACACACAAACACAGACACAAACAAAGAAGACATGCCTAGGTCCATTATTTACTGAACTTTTACCACAAACTGCATTTCAAAATAAATTAACAGATGAATGCAAAAATAAATATATGCATAAAAAAATATTTGATTACTTAAAATAAATAAACCAGGAAATGTAAAGTAACTACAAAAAAACATAATATACAAATATTACATCATGTATACATTTCCTGCACCCGTCATAGGCGTCCAAATGACGTCCAATTGTACCCAGTTCAAGGTTGAAATGCTACAGCTACAGGAAAACCAATGGTACAGAAAACACCTTGAAACATTAAGAAGTAGTATAAAAAAGAAGTCTAAAATTAGTCAAAATTTGGACACATTTGGACTATAAATAGCCCTTAATGAGGTCCCACGGACGCCCACATTAGACGTTGGTAGAAGTCGGAAAAAAGACGTCGCCTGGCGTTGCAAAACAACCCCTTCAGTGGACCGAAATTTGACGTCCAATGATGACACAGAAAAGACGACACTCCGGACGTCCAAAAAAATGTACCCAGTTCAAAGGTGAAATGTTGAATGTCAATATGACGTCCAAGTTGGGTCATGGTTTGACAACCAAATAGTGGACCTAGTTTGGAAGTCAAATAGATGTCCAGAATTGGTCATGACCGACGGAACAGATAGACATGATCTGCACATCAATCCAACGTCCAATGTTTAGTGGATACATAATAAATACATTTTACACAAGGACAAATTGTATGCAAGCTGTATATAAAAATATGAACACATTGTTCTTTATGACTTACTGAAGGCAGGAAGGCAAGTATTTATTCGTAAGGTCACAAAATAACGAAACAAGGTGAGAAGAAACCTGAGAGAACAGCAGGTGACAAAAATGAAAGCCTGATAAGTTGCACTATTATACAACCCTGAAATAATATGTCACACGGGTAGAAGCTTTGATGCACATGATGAATACGTGGCCATGGTGCCTGGTCTACCCCTTGTTGTCCGTCTAGCAGGACAGCAACTCCACGTGGTTGAAGAATTTTTTTCTTTGATGTTGGATGATGATCTAATAAATTCTATTCATGACATTCACGGCAATTTGGGTAGTGTTTCGGGATACTGCACAATGTTTGCACACACTAACTCCTGCAGTCCATTTTCTTTCATCACCTCAATCCAGACAAAATATGAACATACTGAACACATGGAAGCACTGCTGGCTATCCAATGGGGGGACAGAGAGTAGATGTCTCTTGTCATATTAATTGACATTTTCTTCCAAAGTGACTTACCAGTGAGGCTGAGAATTAACTTTCAGTGCTGCAAAACCTAGTTTCTAAAAGAAAATTCGACGGATGCAGAATAGTGATAGAATAGAAAACCGGTTGTATTCTTTCATTCAAGATGAATATAATTTGTATGCAATCCATCCCAAAGCAGCCTGGTGTTGTGATTAAAGAGCATCAACATCTGCCTTCAAACTGAAAGTACTCTGAGACTAGCATAAAGTGTAGTCTTTATGTGTCATCAAGTGTATTATTGGCCAACTTAAAAGATATTTTTGATTTAGACCTTGTGCGCAGACCTTATTTAAACTATACACTGCACATCAACAAAGGCATTGTCAGATGTTCCTTGAATTTGAAGCAGGCCCAGAGCTCCTTTCATCTAATAAGATTTCAAAAGGTGTGCAACGGAGCAGAAAGGCTGGTGCAAGTTTAGGTTCTATAACTTCCCATTTTGTTATTGACAGTGGATACTGGATGACGGCCCTCCGAAAAACAACTGTGTTCTTTAAAGCCAGCTTGCCGACCTACTTCAAGGACTTGATTCTCGTCTTCTCTTAGACAGTATAACTCTCAGATGCCGAAGACACAAGAGCAATTGATCTGAAAAACACTGAAGATCTATTATACTTTATTATAGCCAACCAAGAAGGATGCAGGAGCGCAAAGTACCAATGAACTGGCCAGATGTATGGAGAATCGGGATGACTGGAAGCAACGATGGAGGGCTCGTCTGAGGACGACCTAGAAAAAAAACAAACACCACAGCAACCCATTGATCACAGAGGTAAACTCATCTTTACAAGCTGACCAGTATTATATTTCACCCTCGTCTGACCTCTTGTGAACACTGCCCTTTTCTCAGGGGTACGGGCCAGGTTTCAGTTTGAGATCATGTACTCCAAACCTCCAATCTCCAGGTCATGTCAACAGACAGAGAGAGCTGTATGGTGGCAAACCTGAGCATAATTTAATACAGTTGTCTGATTGCTGGTTGTGTCCCCAGTGCAGGACGGCCACAATGAACAAGAAATATATTGCCTACATCATTTGTATTTTATTTGTTTGTTTGTAGACTGAAAATGAATACTGGAATACTGTAGTGATAACCCTAGTTTCTTAATTTAATGAACTAAATATGTGGTGGCCTCTAAAACAAAATAGAAGTGTCATAGCATGAAAAGTTTGAGGGCCCTGCCTGATCTTGGACACATCCATCACATTACGTGGAAATGATAAGCCATCGTCTGAAAGATACAGACCATGGAGACCAAAGATCTATGGTGGACAGCGATACAAACGAGCAGCTGAATGGGCAGCTTTGTGGTTATCCGAAAGCTTTTGGGTTCCAGCCCCAAAGTCTTAAACCTACATTGAGAGAAGCTTCAGAAACATGACCAAATAGTGCCTGCTCATTAATGATGCATTTGTAAAAAGTTGATTTGGAGGAAAGCTTCCATCAATAAGATAGATGACTTATTGGTAAAAAGAATTGATCCTCGATGCTTCTGCGGCTAAACCGTTGAATTTGTCATCGAGGCCCCAAAGTATCCTCCTTCGTTCTACAACTCCTGCAAATCCCTGTTGGTCTGTGCAGGGCACCATTGAATTCAATGGTTATAGTTTGACCTCTGGAGCTGGGGAGATGTTAGGCCCCTTGGGAGGTGACTCGCCCCATCTGCTCTCTTTCCCCTGTGGCTTCCAGGGAAAGGTCAGGTAGGACCACCCTCTTGTTTAATCTCCACACGCTCCCTCTTGACCAGCTGTGATGAGTCGTGAACTGGAACGAACGGATTGTTGTTTTATTTTCCCGCCGGGCAGGACATTAAACTTGTCGTAACCAGCTGTGGTTTATAGCGGGCGGTTTGAATCCGCCAACGGTGCCCATTGCATCTATCGTATTCACTGATTATTCTATTGGTGTTTAGAAGAATCCAAAGAGTTAAGGTGGCGCCCGATTGTGCAGGATCCGGCTGTGGGGGGTTTAGCTAGACTGAAGGACGAGAGCACACAACACATATTGTGTCCCCTCGACACATTTTGAGTGGATGTGCATTTCTTCTGTGATTACTTTTAAATTCTTCCATTGGCTCACCCCAAGTGAAATTTTGGAGCTCTTAATGCGGCTTTGACCCTCTGCATGTCCCTGGATGTCAGAGATGAAGAGTGGGGGGGGTGATGGAGCATTTTCCATCAGTGCGGACCTGCTGGAAGGTGAATCAAGGACTCAGGATGGACCTGGAAGGGTTTTGCTACGTTAAAGACCGTTGAAGGCCTCCACCTCGCTGTCCTGTCTTTTTGTTTGAATTCTCAGGAGGTCAATGATTTCCTTTCTAATGTTTAGATTAAAGAGGCACTTCTAGTAATACTCATAAAATAACATTGATATTGGCAATAAGACAATGTCAACATTATTAATGGTGATTAACACTGATATTTTAATTATTTAATGGCTCATTATTGTGTGGCATTAAAGGAATATTATGTATTTTCTGCTGCTAAGTGTTGCTCAATCAACACAATTACATAAGACATATTTTGATGATGAAGTAAACTAGACTTAGAACATTGCTGATGAAAATGTTGGTTATAATAAAGATACTGTAATCCCTCAAAACAACTGGGCATGCACCTTATATGGACCACTAACTACTGGTAAACAAACAACCAAATCTCAGAGGTCTCATTTTGGGATATTTTAATCTTTAAATGTTGCATATTATATATATATATTAGAGCTGTCAGTTAAACGCGTTATTAACGGCGTTAACGCAAACCAAATTTAACGACGTTACATTTTTTATCGCGCGATTAACGCAATTATTTTCTATAAAAAAAAAAAAATTGATATATACAGTATATTTTTTTTTTCTTTGGCTCAAAACAAAGAAGCAGTAGCCTGACTGCTATGTTCAAATGACATTTGTTCAAAGCAGTCGTTTAATTGCACTATAGGCTCTTTTTTTGTATCGTCCTGTTTTGATCAGTGTATATGCCAATGTTGTTATCAATAAAAAATCATTTGCACAAGGCAAGCCGATGCACTTCACCATGTTGATAAAAGAATTAAAATGAGAAGAATTATGGGACAAAAAAATCAAGGGATATTTAGCATAGAAAAAGAATTTGCGATTAATCGCGATTAATTAGAGTTAACTATGACATTAATGCGATTAATCACGATTAAATATTTTAATCGCTTGACAGCTCTAATATATATATAATTAATTCTTTACAGCATGTATAGCAGAGGTTTTAAGGCCTTTATAAAAGTATATGCTTTGTGAATATGATTGGCCTCCTCCTACTACACAGTACATAGTACTAAAGTATTATAGAATTCACTTCATTTTTATGTGGCATATTGCTTTTATTTTGGATGATTCTGTAGTACGTCTGTTTACAATCACAATTTATAGGAACAACAAACAACTCTAGAGTTAGGTAGAAATCACGGACTCCAACAGTTAAAAAAAGAAACTGGCATGCCTCAAAATATCCCTCTCTTCTGTCAAAGAGAAATAAGAAAATTGCCATAGTGGTGTCTGAGAGGAATACCTTTGAGTTGTGAATGTGTACTTCACTACACTTTTATTAAGAAAGAAAAAAGGTATTTTGATAGGCACAGGACGCTCAGTAAATGGATGTGAGCAGGGCGGCAATAGAGAAAAGTGCGTGGGCTGACAGTTCCTGGACGTCAAACAAGCCCGGCACAGGGGAGACGGAATGGATTTTTCGTGCCAGTTTTTCGCCGAGAAGAGGTGTTAGAAAACATTGTATTGTTCTCTTGGTATCAAACAAAAACTAAAAGCGGAATCTGATCATCCGGCCTTCAGGAATGTGATTCGTGGTACTTGGACACAGGAGTTCAGCCTGTGCTTGGAGGCTATATAGGTAAAAGCATTGTGGATGAATGTGGTGGCTCAGGACTCAGCTCCCCTGAAGGGGAGGCGACTGCTTTCCCTCATCCATCCAGATGAGGGAAAGTGTTTCCTAAAAGGATAGCTTCAGGGGTTCTGACCAGGGGGTATCACTGAAGTGTATTTTAAAATGTAAATGCAAGGAATAGAACAGAACAAAGACAGTTAGGGTGTACAATAGGGTATGACATATTCCATATGTCGGGACCATAAATAGGATTCAATTGCAGATGGAACAGAGCTTTTCAATGCACTGAAGACTCAAATATTCTGTATTAGGGATTCTTTCATTTGTGTTAGTTTGCGTCCCAATTACATACTGAAGTTGTCAGAGAATCCCTGGTGTATATATGGTGCATAATAAAAACCAATACACAGAAAGCATTGCAGATCCTACAGATTATGATACAGATATAATACAAAAAGAAGAAAGGGTGTCAAGTATTTTCCCTTCAGTATTGAAAAACTTCTCTCCTTTGTCTCTTTCAGAATCTTCAATTTTCAGAACAGTTTAAGTCTTCACTTCCCCTTATTGGATACTGATTGATTAGAAGTTAACCTTTTAGAGTTATTTTAGCATGAAACCCCATAAATAGTAAGAGGGGGTTGAGGGAAACTGCAACCTTTTCTTGGATCTGAATGGACCTCTTTCGTCCCTCCTTTGTTCTGGGAATGAAAGGAAGCACATCATTTTAACCTTGAGAAAACTTTAGTTAGAGAAACTGTTTATCGATTGCTTGGAAGAATCAAATCAGGGGGCAGGACAGTGTAGTCTCCAGGGCAGTGGATTCAAACCTTTTTTGGCCCAGCAGTGACCCAATCCTGACTTCTACTTAGATATTCCTGCCTCTGCTGACCCACCCATTGTTTCAATCAACAATGCAATCATCATTTACCTGTAATATCTACAAGTCCCAGAGAAGTATTTAGGACTATTAAGCTTGTGGCTTTGAATCACTAGTTTGTATATCAGGGACCTTTGACGTTCAAAGTTTTTCACGAATAATGAATTGACCACCAATTATATGTCAGCAATCTCCCGTGTGCCCCACTTAACCTGAGTCCCAATTGAATCCAACCCTAAAGACTGGAAACTCGGGTACAAAGTCTGATCCCCGAAGTCCGCAACTACCCGTAGGCACACCTAGCCCCTACCTTCTCCTTAATATCACCTGAATTCGCTTTGGAGGTCAGCCAAATGGTTAAATGAAAAGAGTTAACAATTTTCACCATATACAAATGGTTTCAGGTTAAGAATAGCACTGTAGAACTGTGACAACCCACAGGTGTTGAAGGGGTATTGCCTTCTGTAAAATAAAATGATAATGACTTTTTTTTTGCCTCCTCCACATACGTGCGTAGGCACACCATAGTGGTGGACCGAGCAATCCATGGTGAGTGCCACATATTGTATTGTCATAAATGGCAATACATCTTGCTGTCTTTTTACCATGCGGATCAGTTTTACGGTTTTTCTACTCATGCTGTTGAAGCGCAAAATCTGCACTGAGAAGGCTTGAGCTACTGGGACTATTAGAGTGCAACAGCCCACTTTCACTTTCCCCACATGTGCCACGGGTGTGTGTGTGTGTGTGCCACGTGTGTGTGTGTGTGCCACGTGTGTGTGCCGTGTGTGTGTGTGTGTGTGTGTGTGTGTGCCGTGTGCCGTGTGCCGTGTGTGTGTGTGTGTGTGTCTACCTGTGTCACTGAAATGGTGGAAACTTGTTTAAAGTGATTGATGAGACTGACGCTGTAAATATTTTACTTCCTCAAAAAAGAAAAGAAGGTGAATGAGTGAAAGCGAGACTGGGAGAGAGAGAGAGTGAGAGAGCAAGAGTACAGAGAAAGGTCGCCCATACTGAATAATATAAATATTGAAATGCGGAATTTAATATGGGCAGAGTGGACTACTTGTTTGGATGTTAATATGTGCAAGTTCATACACACGTTAATGCAAATGCTCAATGTCTGGTCCTTGATTTATGTAGAGTTGTGATTCTCATGCAGAACCACCTGTCCGGCTCCTCTCTCTAATCAATGTTCAGTGAATGCCAGGTACATTTTTTAACTTAAAAATGTCAAACTATATTCAAACTGACTTCCCGATTTAAAATTTTTTCAACAAGGCAAACACGCCGGGAGACCACATCCACCACGGTGACGGCCTCGACCGGCACCGTGCGATATCGCTAAAAGCTAATCGTACTCACACTCGTGTCAGCTGTCGGTTCTTCAAAGTAGCAAGCGACCTCACAAACCGAGCCCCAGTCTGACTCATCAGTTAACCGCTTGCTCTGCTAACTCACTTCTCAAACATAAACCTGTGTTGTATAATGGAGGGCCTGCGAATCACTTGGGGACTTAAACAGGGATTAAGTGTTGCCATCAATTTGATTCAACGGGAGTTGAACATTGCATTGCAAAAAATGTACACTTCTTTCAGAAAGTAGCTGTAGGAGAGAAGAACAATCAAGTATCCAATGTTGTCGTCTCGCTTAGCATTTGTAGAAAATCCAAGATATTTTCATACCATACTTGTTCCAGTTGAAGCAGAAGCTGTGCCCTTGGCTTTTAATTAAAAAGTTCACTGAATTACTTCAGAAAATTAATACAGAGACAAGGATGGTAACCTTTAGAAATATCTAAATGCGTAATTTACAAATATATCCTAATTATAACATTACAAATTATCTGACAGTCTTTAATTGACTTATTACTAGTCAATTTAATAAGCCAATTTATACATTTTCCATGCACCTATAGATAGCTCCCTTCCTCTCTCCGACTGAAAGGCTTTATGTTGGTTAGCATTTGCACTTCAATTTACAGATTTCTCTTTGATCCTCTTCTCAATCCAGCCAGTCGACCTGATTACTATTTATTTTCTGCAGTTGCCTCTCCATCTCCAGACACTCCACGTTCACCCTTCCTAACCCATACTGTACCACTAATTAACTCAGCATCTCCCGCCACGGCTGCAGCCGAACAAGGCTGATCTATAGCCGTCTCCATGACGATCATTCCCCTTTACACCTGGGTCCTTTGATGTTGGTGCCTAGGATGTGAAAGCTTTTCCTATGATAATTGTGTGCATCCATTTTCCCTCTGAAGATTCTTGCTAAATGCTGTCAGTCTGTCCTTCCAGGTTCATACTAAGATAACCAATACTTTGCTCTGAAGAAGAGTCTTAATGCATAAACATAAGGCTTTCTAGTTAGAATATATTATAAATAACTTTCGGAAATATAGATTTTTCGGGCAATAATAAATACAACTTTTGTTGTTCTGTTATTGTGTCTGAGGCGTGTACATAACTTTAATACATTAACCTGAATGAATATTAACACTTTTTTGTTTTTAATTATTGTTCAGTGTTCAACTACAAAAACAAGCTTAGTAGTTGTTATTTATTAATAGCAGTAGCATGTTTTTGTTATTTATTAAAAGCATTTAAATATGTATTAGTTTAATATGGTTTAATATATGGTCTGCTATATGTTCCTCCCCAAAGAAACTCTTGTTAAAAGATAGCAATAGATATTCAGTGAATGTTTCAGAAATCCCTTTAACAGCAGTGAATAAAACATCACAATAATTCAAAACCTGTTGCGTACATAAAAACTAAGACTAACAAAATGAAAAAAAAAAATCCTTCAAAATTAATACCGCTATCCAACTTGGTTACATGGTCTCTTGGTTAGTGACTTTATTATCAGCACATTAGGGAAAATGTCAACACTATGTGTTATGGAGAGATCATTCCATACAATATTGATTTAATTGAATTTAGTAAAAGATAAACCCAAATGAATCTTGAACTCACGGGGTTATACCTTCATTGTTGAAGGCACTGCTTCTAAGTCTCTATGGATGAAAGCGTCAGCTCAGTAAATTGAATGTAAGACGATATAAGTACAATGGCATTGTATTAAATGCAATGCCATTGTAAAAAAAATTGCAATGAATTAAATTAGTGGTAAAGTTAAGAGGCCTTACAAGTAAAAGCCCTGCCATATGCATTAATTAATAATACATTAACTGGTTAAGTGGTGGAGCACATGTGACTAATTGAGTGATTAACTAATTCAAAATAATTTGCTGTACTTAATGCAGTGTTTCCCCCAGTACTGTGTTGTTAAGGTGGCCGCCTTAACAACAATAGGGCCCCGCCTTGACTACCAATGTATATATATATATATATATATATATATATATATATATATATATATATATATATATATATATATATATATATATCAGTCCCGCGTCCCGCCAGAAAAAGGCGATTATGCGATCGCATAATTCAACGCATAATCAGCCAAAATCTGCATATTCATGCGGGGGCCGCATTTTTTCAAATATGCCGCACTTTCACCGCATAAATTTTCAATTTCCGCGAAAAAAGCAGCCATTTCCCCCTGTTGCCATGGGGACGTTATGGAGTGACGTAATTACTCGACGTGAACGTCATCGCAAACCCCGCGACGAAGGCCAGATGAAGGGGTCTCATTTGTCAACAAAGATAAGTGCAAATTACCGTGCAAAGCAGTTTCCCGGATTGTTACACGACAGTGGGGGCAAATTATTTTTCACTCCGTGCAACTGCGCGTTGGACCACAGGCGGAAGTTGGCGCTGGAAAACCACTTTGCCGCAGCCAAACATGCAAGGAGGGTTAAAGAGATGGACGTTGAGGGAGAGAGGATGAAGGATGAGGATAAGGAATGATTGGCTAGTGTTAGAGGCTACACAGTTGGTTTTCATTTTCACAGTGGACTGTTGTAGTTTCATTCAATGAGTTGATGCAACTTTACAGTTGTAAGATTGCACTTTTTTGTTACTCTTTTGAAAAGCTTCCTCTGTAAAACAGGAAAAAAAAATATATACATATTTTATTTATTCATTTTTACAGAAGTTGTAGCAGATTATTTTTGTAAAGCTACAGAAGTTGTACTCAATGTTTTGTAAGTTTGAGCAATGTTTTAAGGTCTCAAATAAAACAAGATGAGAACTTAAATATTCCCAGCACTTTATGTGATGTAATATGCTTGTTTATCATAGAAAGTAATAAGAAATTACTCTTTACATTAAGGTAGTAGCCTAGTGAGAACAGGGTGTTGGGGAAATCACTTTTTCCCCTCTTTTTCATCAAACCGCAATTTTCGCAAGTTCCCGCATTTTTCGCAAGTTCCCGCATTATTTATTTCGCAAGTTTCCACATTTTTTGCAAGTTCCCACAATTTCATCGCATAAAATTGCATAAATATGCCGCATATTTCATGCAGCATATTTTTTAAGAAAACGTGCCGCATAATCAAGGATTTTTGGCCGCATAATTCACAAAAAAACGCCACATTTTTCTGGAGTGACTGATATACATATATATATATTTTTTTTTAATACTTATTGATTTATTTTGCATTAAAGGGACTCTCACCTTTGTTGCATTTGAGAATTACAGCACATTCAAATCATCCCGCCTTCCTCCAATGCCCCACCCCCTAAGCGTACAAAACTAAGCGTTATTTTTTAACGAGTACTGTAACGACCTCGCCGGTGACATAATGATGTCGAGTCATTAGTAGTTGAAGGTAGTTTTAATGAACCAAAACCAGGTCACTGAAACCCGTAACATTGTAACCAACGGCAGAAAACCGACACAAAACAAACCCCGGTTACCCCGGCAACCCCCAACACGGTCTCACTCGCGTGCAGGCCCCCACCCTCCTGTTCTTCCAAGGCCCTCCCCCAGCTGACCTAATGATTCGCCCCCACGCTGATTGACAAGAAGAACATTACAATACATGCACATAGAACAACTGGCATAACGGACAACGAAATATAATGTAACACATAACACACAAACTATCTGTCCCAGGGTCGCTACAGTACAAAAGTTCTAGACTCCCATGGGTTATGTTTAGACTCCCATGGGTTATGTTTAGACTCCCAGGGGTCATAATATAGAAACGTGTATGAGCATTACAAACAGAGTAGCGGGACAACGTAGCGTCTGAGGCCGAAATGGGTCCCCTAATCTGACTGAATAGTGCGGTTGTTCGCCAACGGTCTGGATGTCTTCCTGGAGCTCCAGATTAGCGGGACAACGTCGCGTCTGAGCCCGAAATGGGTCCCGTAATCGGACTGAGTGTGGCGGTTGGTTGCCAACGGTCTGGAGGTCTTCCTGGAGCTCCAGAGTAGCGGGACAACGTCGCGTCTGAGTCCGAAATGGGTCCCGTAATCGAACTGAGTGTGGCGGTTGGTTGCCAACGGTCTGGAGGTCTTCCTGGAGCTCCAGAGTAGCGGGACAACGTCGCGTCTGAGTCCTAAATGGGTACCGTAATCGGACTGAGTGTGGCGGTTGGTTGCCAACGGTCTTGAGGTCTTCCTGGAGCTCCAGAGTAGCGGGACAACGTCGCGTCTGAGTCCGAAACGGGTCCCCTAATCGGACTGAGTGGTGCGGTTGGTTGCCAACGGTCTGGAGGTCCTGAGAATCATCCAGGGGAGCGGGACCACTTGGCTTCTGAGGCCAAATCGGGTCCCCTTGTCGGACTGAATGGTGCAGTTGGTGGCCAACAGTCTGGAGGTCTTCCTGAGGCTCCAGAGGAGGGTAACTCTGTGAGTCTGAGTCCGAGATGAGTCCCCTAATCAGACTGAATGGTGCAGTTTCAGTACGCCGTGGACCACTTTGGTCTGCCATCGTCAGTCGCTACGGTCGCTACTCGCTACTGTCTGCCGTGGAATCAAAACAAACCCTCTAGTTGAGGACGCGCCTTGATGACGCGGGCCCGAATGCGCCACAAGAAGCAGACGGAAAACCTTATATATCCATGCAGCAAACAGACAGGTCTGTCGGCCAATAAGGTCATTCGGTCCGAAGAATTTTATTGGTTGAAGTTTTCACTAAATATTATGAGAGTAAAATAATTGTTTGTTTTTACTCCTGGTGGGTCTGTCTTGCATATTAGAGTGTTATTACCTTATTAATACCAATTTAACCTTATCCAAAAAAAGTGTAAAAATGCAACAAAGGTAAGAGTCCCTTTAACAAAGTAGAAAACTCTCGTAGGGAAAGAAAACATACTTCCATCAGGTGTAAAAAATAAAGATCAATAATGCATTGGTAATACTGTTCACAACAATGGTCTTGCCATCAAGCTTTTTGAATTGATTTGAAGGGGAGACTTGGGGAGACTCCCCCCCCCCCCCCCCCCCGCTTCTTGACCACCTTGACTTAGACATTTACTGGGGGAAACACTGTAATGTATTAATTGAATTCAAGTATGTTTTGGTAAATACGTTTCTTGAGGAAAAGAAAGCAATGAAGACATTTTTTTTGTTTTGTTATTATCATAAGCTATGTAGGCTCTGTACAATGTTAATGGTGAAGAGCTAAAAAGTTAAAAGAGAAAACATTTGTTCTTCCACATGATAAACAGCAACAGAATAAAAGAGAAATACAAACAAACAAAAACAGGTGACTATTTTTTATTATTCAATAGCCAATCATCTCATTGTCACAATGGTGTACGCAGGGAGGGAACCACCTTCCTAAGTCAGCCCAAGTGTTGAGTGAAAAAGAGGACAGGGATCAGCAGAACAGGGGTTGTTTTTCTTGTTCTTTAAAGTTGAGGTCATTCTGTTTTTTTTTTGTTTTTTTTAATCATAGATGGCGGTAGGTGATTCCATGCTATCATGGCTTCGATACGCTAAAGCCTCGGAGTGAAGCTGTTTATCTCTCCTGGTCCTCTCAGCCAGCTCAGACACACGTTATTCACATTGGACCTAAAGGTGTATCAGAGAGACAGTTAGTGAAACATGGTCAGCTACAGCTAGTGAAACACAGAGCAGCCCTGCTTGCTGATCATTGTAGCACCAGAACCACAATATAGGTGTGTAAGGGTTTGTAGGACTTGTCGATTGTGATATAAATAGGAACGAGCGCTTCCTTACTATAGATGTGTTACTTCTCATTTTATAAACCAGACTATCCACACTATAAGTATGTACTGCCATAACATTTATGTTGAGGGCATTTAGCAAACGATTTCATCCAAAGCGAGTTATAATAAGTACATTGTCGGAAGAAGGATAAACAATATATTGCAGTCGGTACAGTACGGCTGTTCATAGAACCAAGTGCCAAGCACCAATAATCGCTAGGTTAACCCATTCCCTGCATACAAGAAAGCTATCTTGGATAAGATGCTACACAACTAAGTACTATTTTTATGTGCCAGGACGTACAACATACAATATGTGCGTACATTAAGTGCCAGGACGTAGAACATACAATAAGTGTGTACATTAAGTGCCAGGATGTACAACATACAATAAGTGCGTAGGGAGGGTGTCTATGCAGAGTCTAGGTGAACTCCTGCTCAGCAGTCACACCCTCCATCAACAGATTGGGTTGGGGACCCGATGTCAACGAGTGATCTGTTCCAAATGCAGTGCTTTGAGTGTTTGATATGCTTAATACAAGTTGGTGGTTTGTGGCACATTGATGAACTGACTGCAGCTCTTTGTTGCGGGTTAGTGTGATTTCCTCATCGGTTGGAGCTGGTTTATATATTGTAGTCGTCTGCATACATAGCCATAGAGGCTTTTTGACGTGCTAGTGGGAGATCATTGGTGACATGGAGTAGAGCAGTGGTTCCCAACCGTTGACATTAGTTGATCAGCTAAATAAACAGAAAATAATAATGAATACAGATGTAGTGCCTGAATCCCCATTATACTAAATGATGACTGCAAGAAGGCCACGGCCAGTTGGAAACAGTGGGTGTAAAAAGTCAGCCACCCTGCTTATGCCCCCAGTGTTCCTTCAGCAAACACTGATTAACGAAAACATCAATGGAATACATTATAACGGAAAACATCATGTAATGCACAGGGTAACAATGTTTTGGAAATAAAAACAAGCCAGAATGATATATCTACTGAAAAAGAATTACAACATATTTTCAATTAGCTATATAAAATGATAAAAGGGTTCTTTTTTTGTTAATAAAAGGCCAGGTATGACCTGAGGTACCTTTGCACACTTCCAGAGGTACCTGTACGCCTTAGATGAGTAATAGGTGTTGGCTGTTAAAGTTGAGAACATGAAGGTCAAACTAATTGCATTTAAAATTGAAAAACACATAACCGTCGTTTCTCAAACCACAATCCATTTTCTCACAATATTTGATGCGTTGGTTTCGGCTTCACTGAATCTTATGGTATTGGATCATTGAAAAGAAATATAATATAAAAGCCATATATTGCCCTGTTTATTTAACTATGAGGCTTATACCCAAATTGTATCCAGATACATGTTATTCCAGAGCAGGTGGGGGTTAGGGCATCATGCTCAAAAATGTCTACAGGTAGATTGCTGACACTTGGGTTGAAACCAAAAAGGTTTCTGAAGCAATTTGAACCGTTCGCCATAGCTTTCCAACTTTCATTCATCATTTCTGAAGTTTGAACTACAGTATATTCCCAATGCCTCCGGGATGGACATCGGATTGCTATATTGCTATGTGCCATCATCACTCAACACGGACGCTTTCAGAGAACATGGTGAAATTGAGCCCAGCACCTTTTGATTCCCAGGCGAAAGGTACCGGGTTCGAACCCCAATGTACACAGCCTAACCTGTACGCTTCACTTCATCAATGCTCCTGAATGACATGTATCTGACAACACTCTACATCCCTTTGGGTAACAGCGTCTGCAAGATTATTAAATATTAAGTTGTAAAGCTTGAATTCATGTTAAATAGAGGGATAAAATATTTATTTCTCTCCGGCATTCCGTTCCTGAACATAGGGAAAAGACAGGGAATTAGTAACATAAAAAAAATAGGAGCAACCGTTGCCTTTGGTGATTCTATAGTGTTTTGGATCAACAAAGTTATGTGTTTGCGCATTCGTACGGTAGGGTAGTGAGTTGGTAAGGTCATAGTGTGATTCACCTCCAATTGTAAACTCTGTGTATCCTAATGAAACCCTACGTGACAACCAGGAGATTGTCTTCTTAAGTAGACACGTCTCTACAAGATGAACAAGGGTTCATCTCCTGCCCCGATGCAGTTCGCACGAGGTCATGCCACTTTATCCTCTTAATGTCTATCCACCCCAAGATCTTTAACAAATCTTTAACAAATCTTTAACAAAAAACCCTTAATTGTATCTCTGTGTACCGTGCATATTTGTGTCAGTTCTTTGAAATTGAATAGGGAATCATGGTGTGTATAAAACCACGGTTCCCATGCCGTGGGCCGTATTTTGTTCTGCTGATCAAAAAAAACTGAAAAAAGAAAGTTGAACATTTTCTTTTCATTGCTTGTACAATAATAGTTTTTTTTCTGATGCGACAAGAGGCGATGACCCAATTCATTTCCACAGATCCTATACTCAGAACAAGATAAAAATCACCCAAGCAGAACAACTAATCTCCACCATCGCAGGCAGCTGCGTCAGAAACTACTTTCTGCGCCTCACGCTAAATCGCTAAAGTAGGTGCCATTAGTCTCATCCCCAACCAACCAACCAACCGCACGACTGCGATCCCAGACCTGCGATTAAACACAGTTAGTACAAAAAAAAAAATCAATCTAAACGCCTTGTTTACCTGCCGTCGTACAAGTGTAAACGAGACTGTGACTAAACTCTTTACAGACAGCTTGGATTGCCGTTTTCGTCACCCCCACTAAACCCAGCCCCCTTGCTGTAATTACAGTGGCTCCTCTTAGTCAGGGGAAGATGGATCACGGCGTCAGACGCAGTACCGCTTGGCTGCCCATCGACTTCGATTCTTTCTCTGGCTGGAATTGCTGTTTAGTCGGTTAAGAACGCGAGGAACTCTGCGTCGATAAGGGCTACTTCACCTCAAACTTTACCTCAAACAGCCACCCGTATGAGAGAGTGTGTGTGTGTGTGTGTGTGTGTGTGTGTGTGTGTGTGTGTGTGTGTGTGTGTGTGTGTGTGTGTGTGTGTGGCACGTGTAAACGTGCTTGTATGTTTATGCAGACAGTAGGCATACTGCTGCCACTGACCTCACAATTATCGCTCAACTCATGGAAAATGTGTGGATACCGAGTGGGTGCATAAAACTATCAGCCTAGGGCTGCATACGTACTTGTAATGTACTGAATGCCATTTTCACTCGATATAATAAATGCAACAACAAATCATTATAAATAGATTCTGTTTCATTGTAATTTCCATCAGGAAACCTTACCATACAATAATTAATCAGAACAAAGCGACAGAATAAAACAAAGTTCATATCACACATTCAATTTGGAATAGTCGATACGTAGCCCTGGCTCAACGTACCTTCCATGCATATCAGCCTAATAGACTGTCAGGGCGATACACAGCTGATGAATTATTGAGATGTGTGCAGAAAATAGGTAGAAACGGGAAACTGTGCTCATTATAAAAGATGGATGGATGGAGGGGAACTCCAGCTGCTATGGACAGCTACAAAGATGATGAATCACACTCTGCAAAGCTCACACAGTGCATATGTGGGGGAGTGTGTGCATGCTTCGGTGTGTGTGTGTGTGTGTGTGTGTGTGTGTGTGTGTGTGTGTGTGTGTGTGTGTGTGTGTGTGTGTGTGTGTGTGTGTGTGTGTGTTCTTCAATGTGAATGTACAAAATACCGAAAGCCGCAGTAATTGGGAATGAAACTGTGTCTGTGTGTACAGTGTGTGGGAGAGGTAGAGAAAACATGTCCGCGTGTCTCCTTACTCTTTGCGTCTCTATGTTTGCCTGACTATCTATTTAAAACTCTCTTCTACTTTGAGTTGAAGATTTAGCCTTAAAAAATCCAAGGACAAATAAGGGCGACTTTACAAGGACCAACTTTACCTCAAACACTCCCACGTTGGAGTGTGTGAGTTGCACGGTTACACCAGGCTGCTGCCACTGACCTCTCAGTTATCACTCAATACATGGAAAATGTGTGGATACCAAGTGGGTAAATAATACTATCACCCTAAATATAATATATATAATAATATTAAAAAGGACAAAAGTGTTGAATCGGGTTGTGCTAAAGGGTAACATTGATGAGCCATTATTATCATCCGTTTATCTATCCATTGGTTACAAGCTGGAAGGAGACCACTTGTGTACTGGGACAAATGGTTTGGCTGGGGTTGCGTCACACATCTGATTGACACATCTGATTGACCGGAACTCACCACTCATGTTTTAGACGTCCCAAATGGAGGGATGGTAGTGAAACAAGGGCCATTCACAGTGAGAGAATAACTGACTCACTGACCAAATCCCCAGCCTGAAGAGGGATAAAACACCTTGATTTGAACAATACCGCGGACCTCCTCACCGACGTTCGAACCCACGTCCTCGACCCACGGCAGAGCACAGAATCATCTGCCGAGGCCCATTCACCACCGCTCATACCTCCAATAAGCGCCTCCCCCTCCGGTGCTCACATTCCTCGCTAATCCATCCCCCCCTCCAGCCGATGTATTTAAGCGGCGGTTCAAGCGGGAATTCCTTTCTTGTATTAATCTCTGAGTTCCGACGAGAGCGGAAAACGGTGGTGGTGGTGGTGGTGGAGGTGGAGGTGGGGGCTGACATCTAAATCACTCGTTTGCCTCTGGCTCTTTCAGGGGTCTCTGTCATCCTCCCCTTTCCTGATTTAAGAGTGGACAGTGTGTACGGCCGGCTGGAACTAAGGCAGAAGACCAGAGGCTTGGCGTGGCATAATTCAACAGCGCCCGGGCCCCTGTCTCGTTAAGAACCCTGGCCGCTGTCCATAGCTCACCGCGCAAAGGCTTTGAGTGACAGATCTGCTGCCAGCTTTAGTACAAACAGCCTCCCCCACCAACCCAACCCCCCCACACCTCATCCCCCTCACCCCCACCTCCCCACCAGCCTCCTCCTCCTAGTTCAGCCTTGGGCTTGGGCTTTGAATGGAAGCCCCGTTGCCGGCTTTAGCAGCACTCCTCTCAGCCGCCACGACTAAATCTAACCCCAGGTTCTACATCTCACTCAGCACACTAGGCCTGAACTGCCTTCTTTTGATTCTTCAGGGGCTGAGGTTAGACCAGGCCCCTGTATGTCGTTCTGCCGTTAGAGGATATAGACGGTGTGAAGACCTGTGAACTACTCAAATGGCCTCTCTTGATGTGTTTGTAAAGATATACAAAAAACACAAGCCTTCAAAGATATTAGATAACAAAATCTGAATGTTATACATTTATAAGGGGTCCGAGCAGCGAAGCTGCTTGGTCCCCTATTGTTTCCGTAACGTTTATTTTTTCCCTCAAATTCTGTAAAAGTCATACTGCAGCCTATACCGTAAGTCGAAAACTCTTGAAATTTTCAGGTATGGTTACCAATAACCCCCACTACCCATAAACCCAAATTTGTGGTACTGCACCCAAAGGTGGGGCTATTTAAAAAAATCATGAATTAGGCTTATTTCTCCTTACCAGATTGACCTGGACTCAAAATTCTTTCAGAATATTAAACTCGGATGCATTTATAAAACCCCAGGTTTTATGCCCTAAAAATGTTTACTTTTCCCACAATTTCATATTAAAGCTAAACATGATAAAAAGATTCACAGGCTACAAAAATATTCCAAAATTCACCAAAATACCCAAATTAAATCTTTAGACCAAGCCTCACAAAAATCAAACAGAATTTGTTTTATTTTGTTCCATTTGAGAAATATTGGCCTATAAAGTTTGAGCAGTTAGCCCATTTTTCTTATACGACTATTTTGTTATTGTATAAAAAAAAACATGACTATTATTAGGTGGATACAATACCCCCCACTACTAATGAACCCAAATTGTGGTACTGCACCCAAAGGTGGCGCTATTTTAAAAAATTAACTAGACTTATTTCTCCTTACTAGATTGACCTGGACTCGAAATTCTTTCATCATATTAATCTCAAAAATTCGATGCATCTTTTTCACCCTGGTCTTCTGCTCTAAAAATGTTTACTTTTCCCACAATTTCATAGAAAAGCCAAGCGTCCACAGTCTCAACCCATTTTGCCTATATGACCATTTTGTTATTGTATAACTACCATATGGCTATCATTAGGTGGATACCATTAACAGTGACAATTTTCCAATCTGTACTCTTTTAAGAAAGCCCTTAATTCTCTTGTGAAATGTGTGCTTGGAGTTTTCTTGTGTGCTTATCAATCGACATTTTCACCATGTGAATGAGGCTTCATGCAGTTCCGGAATGTCAGTGGCTCAACGGGATAATGCCTGCCTTGTACTGGTGATCCTTAGGTTGAGAGTTTGAATCCTTTATGAACAAGCAACAATTATGAACAAGCTGAACATGACATTCTGTCATTGCCACTCATTTAAGAAACACAACATTGAACAGCACCTGAAATTCATCAGGCAATCAACATTCTGGCTCATTAGTTCCCAAGAATCAGGCTGTCAAGACACAATATGACATTAAGGGGAACTTCTTCATTAGCCATTTTTCCTTCATAATTAACTCTGTCATATTTATATTTCTTCCGTTAGTGTTCTTGACTACAAATGTTTAATTTCCCCAGAATTTCAAAGACTTTTCAGGTATATGCTTTGTAGAAAGCCCTTATTTCATTTGAGAAATGTGTGCTTTGAGTTTTCTGGATGTTGTGTGCTTATCAATAGACATTTTGACCATGTGAATGAGGTTGCAGTTCAGGTTTATAAGTGGAACATCTTTCCTTAAATATGACAATTATATTTTAGATTTATATATCTTCCATTAGTTTGTTCTTGACTTTTAATTTTGCTCGGACCCCGTTAATCACCACTTGCGTTTATATTTTATATTATATTTATTACGATTTAAATAAAATATAGAAATACAAATATTATATTAGTCGTAAAAAAAAGAAGTATATTATGTACTTTCTTTGAAATGTTGTCTGTCCATTTCGGCTGCTGTCACACCTGACTTTCCACTGAAGGATTTATGTGAATAAAATAATGCATTGTTATCTTATCTTAACAGTACCATGTTTCTCCCAAAGACAAGAGTGAACATGTCCCGATCTAATACATATTCGCTGCTGGCTTACGGCACACCATGAAAAGACGGCTTTGGATTTGAATTTTTCTCGACACCAATTATTTGATTAATTTGTTTGTTGTTTTTGTTTTTCTGTGTGGAATGTATGTTGATGCTGAAGGAGTGCTTCAGCCGACATAGAGACGCAGATATGACCCATTATAACCCCTACCACAGCTGGGGTCAACCCCGCACTGTTTGGAGAGAACCACCAATCAAACAATGATCATTAAAGACACTTGGGGCCCTATTTTAATGGTCTGAAACGCAAGTGAGCATCGCCAAGCGCAATTTGCTTTGTGGGCGGTTCTACGGCGATGTCGCTAGTTTACCGGCGCGAAAAATGACTCTTGCGCCCAGTGCATATCTAAAAAGGTTTGGTCTGAAGTAGCCTAATTACCCGTAGATGTGGTTTGGGCATATAGTGCAATAAACCAATGAGAGTGCCAGCTCCCATCCCCTTTAAGAGCCAGGAGCGCATTTGAATCTGACGAGTTGATATTTTGACAGCGCGTCTGCAGTCTCCGATGAGACAGAATTTCAAACTTCATGAATTTCAAACTTCAAATGGCTCAGTTTATGGCCAAATAATATGGCCCAATTCACACATGGAATAAGGTTTTCTTCCACAACTTCAGAAATACTGAGTCCTCAAATACATTTCGGCAAAGAAAACGTATTAACATATGATATGCGGTAACTGTGGTTCTATTTAATGATATATACACAATACCCCCGTTGATATACAATGCCATGGACTGTATTATGCGAAACGTGCTTAGTTTGCGTGCTTACTCACAATCAAATACCCATCAATCCTAAATGTTATGGGCATGTACACGATTTCTGTGTCAAGAAAATATGTGTTTGCTGTACGGTGTTTGCAGATGCATTGATTTAAAAGTACAACTTATTACCGCTGTATCAAACTGTTCTTTCCCAAATAATTTACCAAGAATGTGTGGATAGGTAGATGAGAGAAGCAAAGTGTATGCGCGAGGTGCACAAGCAACATTATGCATGCGCCCTTAAAATAGCATCTGAACAACGCGCCACTGACTTTAAACCAGGTATTTCCTGGCTTGTGGCACAAGTGGTTTCTGAAACTGCAAGATAGCACCAGGGAACGTTTGCGCCAAACAACGCCTCCTCCTTTCGCCGAGCCGCCCCTTGGGGCGCAAGTTCATTCCCTAATTTACCGACGCGTGGCGCAGGAGGGAAAAGATCGCTCTGCGCCAGTTGCAAACTAGCAACGACACATGCGCCAGTGATTAAGTCAATTGCGCCGGATGCAAGATAGGGCCCTTGAAGTGCAAATGTTTACCTAGAAATAAAATATGTTTCAATTGTATCTTCGAAAGAACAGTCCCGGCTTAAGAGTGTCTGTTCAATTTAGTTATATTTAAATTTACTGCTGCTAAGCTTCTGTCCTCTGGCTCGTACACAAATTCAATTATTTTTAAATACTGACTTTGGGCAACTCTACTATATTTATTATGTATAGGTGTATATATTTTAATTATTCCACTTTGCGTTTACAGCTAATGCTTCAAAAATTAATTAGATTTTTAATACAGTGCTTTTCAAGACACCCAAAGCATTGTATATATAGTGAGTGTGTAGGTCATATTACAGCTCAACCACAACCTGGGTCTAAAAATAACTTTCACAATTTTACCTGCCAGAGGGAAGAATCTACCGGCCAAGCAAGCAATTCTTTTAACATGTAACCCTGATTTTTTGCACCTGCTAAATCTATCTGACATTGGCTGGTGGCAGGTGCTAGTTTTGGAAACTGCCCGTGAGTAGCACGAGTATACAAATACCCTAATTTGTATATCTTCTTCCCCTTTTATTTTTCGATGAGATTTTGCTTGTGCAACACCTGAATTTCCCTTTCCTCCCCTACCTACAAGAACAGCCTAACCCCTACACAGGATAAACATTGATTTCCATTAGATTACTCTCTTCTAGGTTAAACATATGCTAAGCCCGTCTCCTCACTCACACCAATTCTTGGCACCACATCACCCCAGTCCTCACAAACCTCCACTTGCACCCCATTTCCCACCGGATCCATTACAAACTCCTGGTCCTCACCTATAAAGCTCTCCACCAACTGGCCGCCCCATATCTCACTGACCTCCTCTCCCCCTATCAACTCCCCCGGTCCCTCAGATCCTCTCTACCCACACAGCAAAACTCCCCCCACCCAACCCCCATCAACTTTGCATTTCTTTGTTTGTTAATTTGTTGTCTGTTTCCTCTGTAAAGCGGTTTGAGCAAGAGATACAAATAGAGCACACACATAGCACTGACTGCTTCAAACCCTTTGTTGTGATATTTTGATGGTGTCACCAAATTTCCGTGGCCCAGATGGTTAGGCATTGGTTTTTTCAAAATAGAAATTCATAATACATATTTGATATTAAAAAACAAATGTATTCCTCATCTATCATAAACAAAGACAGAAATTGGCACATTGAAATTGGGAAGAAATAAAAAAGTCAGTTATTTTTAACTGACCCCCCCACCCCTTTCTTGGATCAGAAGGCCAATGCTACGTCTATGTAGAAACAGTATGTCAATGGCCCTTTAGCCTTAGAATGAACCAGACCTAAAAGTGTTTCTTAAAGACAGGGACGGGGGTTTTTATTCGTGTGATCTTATCTCAACAGTTCGTCTCCCGAAGGTAGGAAAGACGTCAGAGGAAAGTTTTGAAACAAAGGCCCCTCACTCCAACACCTCCCTTTCTCTCACCTAGGTGGGAGTCTGACAGCCCCCTGGGCCGCCGCCCCGCGGTAACACACACACAGCCGCAGCTTCGGCCACTGTGCGGTTAGCGAGGCGGCAACGCGTCGGGGGAATAAGTCCCAGGTTCCTGCGCATGGCCGGCCATCTCCCGCAGCCCCCTTCACCGAGGGCAGCAGGCGGTGCGATCTGGAGACGGTGTCGGTGTCAGTCGATGAGCGTCTGCATCAGTGAGGTGGAAGACCCCCCCCTCTCTGACCCGCGTCAGAGAGGCCGAGTGGTGGGCGCGTGGTTTGTGGTCACGCCCCCAACAAGTGTGAAGCTCAACCGCGGAGCCCGGCAAGACTCTGCACACAAATGGTGTGAAGAGACTTCAGTGTGTTGATTGGTACATTGTATTTTACAGCTACTAACCTCTACAATAGTAGTGACAGCTAGTAGACTACTTGTTATATGATTATGAATCTGGAATGATGCAATTGTTTTTGTTTTGCCTTTTTAACGTAGAAAAGCCTCAACAGGTTTGAAGATATCCCACACAAATTCTTAGTTGCACTCACTGAGTTGGCGTGACCTTAGACAAACGGGCCGAATAAATTGTGAAACTATGCATCTGTGTCTAACAGTATGATTGCTAGGTCATGGCCACAGACTGATAATGACCAAACGTTGGGAGCCCCCCCCCCCGCCTAGTGATAGGAGACCTGAATATTACATACAAATGTTCTGACAGAAAACATTTGCATAATCTGCGTAACGCAGGGTTGCCTACGTCAAACCATGGCCCCTTACGCCTTAACCAAAGGTCAAACAGTAACATGGCCGGATCACACGATAGGCACGGCCAGCTAAAATACGCAGACCACCACCAAGATATCATCATCACCATATCACCGGATATGGCAGACAACACTCAGTCCAAGATGTGGAAAAACACAGCTCCCCTAGAGAGAAGCCAAACGGTAAACTCAACTTAACTTCATCCTTGAAATGATCACGGCACAGGGACAGGGATCGCAGATTAGCCTTGGCTAGAGAACCATCATGCAACAGTAATGTGCTTAAACATGAATTTGAATTAAAATGTCTTAATTTGACCAGAAAAAATAACATTATCCTTGACCATTATGCAAGGACTTGTCAAATGAAGACATTTTAATTCAAATTCATGTCTAAACTAACCATGTAGTGCACAAGGTTTTAGCAAATTGCTCTTCTCCTGCCCCTAGGCCCTTATTACGGTGCAGTGCCCGTTCAAAACGTGCATGTTCCGAAAGATCGGATGTTAGGCCTTCGGTATTGCTGCTTGCAGCTTTCTCAAGAAATTCTCAACCAATATACGTGACACTCAACAAAGCACTTCCTTGGGTAATAATAGGTAACTGCCGTTTTGTACTCACTCCCTTTAAAACACATTTGACGTTGTCATATTATTAAAATGTATGAAGCAGACCATGGCTGCATCTGCTGTATTTAGATATTCAGATTCACAAGGTAGATTCACACATATTCTCTTCTCCGCCATTTAAAGACACTGAGAAATGGAGCCCTAAGATGGAGATCCACGCGTCGGATCTCCAGTGAAATACCGGGGTCATGCAGTCACGAGACATTGTCTGACAACAGGAGCCACGCCGCCCGTTGATGGGGGAATTAGTGTTTTGGAGGCGAGGGAGGATGCATTGATTAGGAGTTGTCGAAAGAAAACAATGGGCAGAGAAGTGTAACAAGCACTTGAAGGATTAGAGGGGACAAACCACAGTGTGTTGACTGATGTGTACCGCCAGGATAAAACTACGCTTTTCCCCAGAACTAACACAGAGTGATCGTTGGCCTTTAATCCACCTAGGGGGCTGTAATATCTTATTAGAGTAAACCTCATTAGACAGTAGCTGGATAGCGCGCGCTAGGTGGTCGCTATGGTGTGGCTAGTGCCACTGTAGTCAAGCATGAGGGCATGCAAGGTTGTTGCTTGGGTTGCCACTACTTTGTTGTCCAGGCCTTTTTTGAGGCAAGGCAAGCTTTGACATGATGTATTTTTGTGTTATATAATAATGGGCTTCAGGGGGAGGTTGCTGTGGACCCTCAGGCCCAGTTGGGGGTGAACGTGGACTCAGATAAACAGAACCAAATCTGAGTCTGACCAGACAGCACAGACACAGATATGGAGATGTGATTCAGTCATGATTCTCACAGAGTATGCGCATTTCGAAATCGGACAGCCGGAGAGCCATTAACATTCATTCTATTCTAAACCAGTGTGAAGCAGCTCCTATAGCTCCAACTTTGATCTGTCCAACACAAGTAAGTGCATACGAACTGCCCTGTATAGTCAATTTTCTCAAATAGTGCCCACAAACAAAACAATCCATACGTTTCTACTTCTGTAATTCCGTGTTTGCAGAATAGAAAAGCACTGTGCGTGCTCACGGACTCAGACTGAGGGGATCTCTCTACAACATGCAATCGAGAACTGAGCACACGATCCAGAAGTTAATCCTTGAGCTCAGTCCATTCAGTTAAAAATCCATCCAGCCCCCAATTACTCCTATTGAAATGATGTTGTGCAACACTCAGAATGCTGACCTATAACACTGGCATTGACGCAGCCTCCGTCTCCTCTCAGTTGTTCTAGCTGCGCCTCAGTCTCTAAGTACGAAGAGGCTGCAGTTTCTCTGGATGAAAAACACTACATTACCATTTCTCATCCGATTATTATTATTTATTCAAGGGTATACAATCAAAGTGGACTGAAAGAAAATGACACATATTTTGTTGAAAATATATACAGGCCTAATGATTTAATATGAATATAAAACAACCCACTGAGGTCAGTTTAGAAATGGAAATATTTTAGTGGTCTTTAAGAACAAAATCGCAGCGCTTCGTTTACTTGTGTACGTTAACAGGCCACCTTTTCAAATATGGTGGCAGCGTTGACATTTCACAGCAACGGGTGGAGGGAGTCAATGCGTCGTCTTTGAATATGAGCCTATGCTGTAATGTACAAGGGCATGGATAGTTATGCCATTGTACATTAATGCGTGTTATCGATACTAGTAACAATAACACACATTTAACTTGGATCCTATTCACAGTGCTGAGGTAGCAGGGTTCACACAGCCATAGCCCCAACATTAGCATTGGGTAGGTAGACAGGCTTTTCCTTTACGTGTGTCAAAGCACCAGCAATATGTGGTTTTCTCAAATAGTGTAGTGTACCCTCCGGGCCCTGGTACATTAAAAGGAGCATTGGTATTTAGTCACACTGGATACTGACTATGCAAGCCATCAGCTAGTTGGCGTTGACCTTTCAACTTTGCTCATGTGAGTTATTTGTGAGAAACAGGAAATGACGCTTAACCACCAGAACCCACGAAATGTTGTTTGACCACACTGACTCTTTCTCAAATTCTCATAGTTACCACTCCTCCAACTCCCCTTCTAGCCGTTTTTCCCTGCTGTGAGCTACTTACATCAGAAGCTGACGCACAAATGCTAGCTTGTTCCGCCAACCTTCGCGCTATACGCTACACACTAATGTGTCCAATGAGCGAACTGGGTGCCGCGCTAGGAGTGGTGAATGCCATAGGGTTGAATGTGTGCGAGACTAGCTCATATCAATCAGCAACTGGCCCCCACGCGAGCCTCGAGTTGAATGAAGAAATGGACTGAGTGCTACTGATCTAATAATATAAACTCCATTATACATGTAAGCGAGTTACATCTTGTCCAAGAATAGGATGGAATATAGGATCTATATAAAGATCAAATATGTCCTATCCATCCAATATATATAAATATATTTACAAAATACCCCATTATAAATCCAATATATCTGATATATAACCAATTTGTATCCCATAAATGTCCAATGCACTATGCATCCGATAGAAAACACATTAGCAGCAACAGCACTACATCAACAACACACACTAGTCCTCCAAATCCCCAGCGGAGGAGGGGGGAGGAGGAGAGCCATGAGGAGGAAGATGAGAAGACGGTCAGGCGGAACAGATAGCTCACTCACAGCAGGCAAGACTGTTTCTCAGGCAGAAGAAGCTGTTATCTCTCTTGTCACGCCTCATCCATCCATCCATCCATCCATCCATCCATCCATCGAGAGTGAGAGAAAGAGAGAGAGAGAGAGAGAGAGAGAGACCTTACTGTACTCTAGCTGCCATATGGCTGTCACTCTCCCACAGACAGACTGAAGGCTCCACCGCCTCCAACAAACAACGCTATTGCACAGACTGTGCACTCCTCGACCCAAAAACACTATCACACAGACAGACCGAACACTCCTCCACCCAACAACACTATCACACAGACAGACTGAAGACTCCTCCACCCCACCCAACAACACTATCACACAGACGGACTGAGGCCTCCTTCATCTCCATCACTCCATCATCACACTGGCAGCTCTCTACTGCTCTGAACCCGTAGACAAGGCTAGAGTCCTCCACCTGACTTCACTCTGAGAAAGACCGACTCAGAGACCTCCACCCGACTATGCTATTGTGGGAGTGGATCTGGATGATGTTTATGCAGCCTCTCCTGGAAGACTCTGATTGGACTCTGGAGCTGTGTTTGAAATCGTTCCCTATCACGGATATAGTGCACTATATCCGGGTGCTCGCCATTTTGTAGTGGTGTTCGAATTCTCAGGGGTTAATTTCATTCACTGTGTGGACATAAAATACCCAACATTTTAGTGAACATACGATGATCCCTACATGTTACTCCCAAATACCACAATGCAATGCGGTCGTTTGGAAATGCTCAGCGTAGTGTCTGAATTATCGTTTGTTCGTTCCCTATATAGTGCACTATATCATAAACACTATATAGGGAAAAGTGAGTGAATAGGGAACGATTTCGAACAGAGCTTGGGGCTGGGTGCTGCTGCACACCTGTTGCACATTGAGTAATCAGTGTGCATAAGTTAAACCAGCCATCTCCACAGATACTGGGGAGATCACCTTGATGACAGGGGAGCACCCTTGCCATGTTCAGTATTAAACCGTTGCAATTAACCAGACTTTTAACGCCACCACCCTGTGTCCTTGGTCTGGAGTAGCCAAAATAAGTCACCTATGTGAAGTGTGGCAGCCACCTAGGTGGCATGTATATCTACTGCTCTCTGCCTGTATACTCCACCCTCTGAGCTAGACACGGAGACTTCCAACTGACAACAATCTGTGGCTGCTGCTGAAAACCTGGGGAGAAGGCTGCATCACCCGATGGGGGGGGGGGGGGGGGGGGGGGGGAAGAGAGAGAGAGAGAGAGAGAGAGAGAGAGAGAGAGAGAGAGAGAGAGAGAGAGAGAGAGAGAGAGAGAGAGAGAGAGAGAGAGAGAGAGAGAGAGAGAGAGAGAGAGAGAGAGAGAGAGAGAGAATACGGACAGACAATAGAGATGAAGATAAGGTGAGAGAGATACTTGGAGGGAAAGAGGTAGGAGAGAGATATATTAAGAAAGAGATATGGAGAAATAGAGAATGATGGAGATGGGAGGAGATAAGGAGAAAGATTTGGAGGAATAAAAATAGGAGGGGGATAAATGAAAATTAGATATGGAGGACATTATGAGAGAGAGAGGGAAAGAGGCAGAGAGAAAGACTACAGAGCTATAAAAGAAACACATACTCGGGAGACAGATCACGATTAAGATTTAAACTTTACACTTATAGCTTAAGACTCAACACATAATGCAAAATGATATGTCATTTAAATGGAAAGTAATATGTGGGTTCATATACGTGAAAAAATTATGATTGCAATTGTACCGTCATCCAAACATCTTCTCGGCTGGGCGATTGTTTCACTCAAAAAGGATTTATGATGGGTTATTGAATAGGTGTAGTACAACATGAAAGAACAAGACTGGAAAAGTTACTGTGTGCTTTTATAGATGCATTGGCTGTTCAGAGCACCCTGAGGAATAAATCATCAGCTATCGAAGGTTGACATTCAACCTGTATCTTTATCATTCTTCATCCCTGCTTACTTTTCTCTTTGTTTCTCTCTATTTGCATTCAATATCATCTGTTACTGGGGCGCTCATATCTGTGTGTTGGTTAAAGGATTCAAACTGACTTCATTACAATGTGTAGTCAACAGAAGAAGAGGTTAGAATATCAGAAAGGTACAAAACTTAGATTATTCTGCTTTCAGATCCTTTCAGAACACCCGTAATACAGCATGGTGCAAGAAAGAAGAAATACTGTGCCGTTTTCAGGTATTCATACTTTCCATGAAACTTTTAAATTATATTTTTTAAGGATAGTTTACTATTATTGTCCTCCAGGCTTTAATATAGATAAAACATATTGGATGCATTAGGTAAAAGGGTTTTCAAATACATTAATGTAGGTAATTGGCTTTATGCATGGTCTATTTTGAACTTTAAATTATGGTCCACGGGTTTGTGTCAGATTATGATTGCTTACTACAATACTTGAGTACATTTCAAATCACTTATTATTATTGGAAATATACACTTTTATTGCAGAAGGATTTTAAGCCTGGAGGTTTTGTCCTGTGCCAAGGGCTTTGAGTGAGTCTAATTTTGCCTCATGGTTCTTTGTCTGTCGCAAGGCCAAACAATTTAGTATGATTACAATTGTAGGGGTGGTGAATGTTTGGGTCTACTGTTATTTTCTTGGCAACTTCCAAGAAAGTAAAACTTTCACGTTGCCAATTATTGAAAAAAAAAAATGTATCCCTGTTTTTTGCTGCAGCAAAGACGATGTTTGAGCATTACTAAAAAATAATCACTAGAGTTGGTTCAGTTGAGATAAGTAAAATAACTTTATAACGTAAAAATATTATGTTAGAAAGTCCATTAGTTATGTTCTGATGTTTTATTCCTAACAACTCCACTTATATCCATATATGTATACATATTAGTATATGTACACACATTCATATATACCGGTACATATATACACACAAACATACATATATACAAATATACACACACACGCATATATATATATTGTGGCAAGCCGGCACGGTGAGCGAACCACCTTCTCCCAAACAGGACACAACTTTGAGGGGAAAAACCAAAAAGGGCATGTTTAATCCAGAACATAACAAAGTCTCTCAAAACACAAATAACGTAAAACCTGTGAGGAATCAACGGTCCCCTCCTTCGTGGATGGAATCCCGCCAACCACGAGGACCGGTCTCTGTGCAGGAGCTCCAGGGCTAGGAGAGCCCAGAATGAGTGGAGATGCGGGCTATTTAAGCCCTGATTCTCCACCTGTTTCACAGGTGTTCTCCATGTCCTTAATTGGCCCGGGCCGGGTTGCCACAACACACACACACACACACACACACACACACACACACACACACACACACACACACACACACACACACACACACACACACACACACACACACACACACTTTAAAATATTCCAAAAATATATATACACGGTATATACATTATGCATTATGTTTTTTTTTTATCTATACTTCCGTTCCAAAATACATCTTGAAACAAGCATACATACCATAATGAAATTAGCATGTTCCAAATACTCAGGATGGCTCAGCTTATGCAGTACACATATGCTACCGTTTCAACAGGATCATTCCTTACACATGAGCTTCAGCCTTAACAAGACATATGCAGCGACGCTCTGCCTGAATTGACTGCCTCGCAAAACAAAGACCTTCTGAAGAACCGCTCACATTTGCAAATAAATCCCCAGACGAGAGAATACACAAAAGCGTGGGGATATTTTTCTGCCTTAAACGTGGTATTTTTAAAATGTTCAGAATTGAATTAGACACCTTGGAATGCCATGAAGCATATTAAACAAAGTCGCCATGGCGCGAGACCGGGACAGTCATCCTGATTTCTGAACATTACCCACAAAAAAACTGTGGAGGAGATGGAGCACGACATTGATTCTGACACACACACACACACACACACACACACACACACACACACACACACACACACACACACACACACACACACACACACACACACACACACACACACACACACACACACACACACACACACACACACACACCATGTGCGTCTTGAATTGAATCGTTGATTAGGTGGTGATTTTCCTACATCCCCATTTTGCTGGAGAAAATAAATCCAACTGCATCGAAAACAAGACAAAGTGTTTGTGCTGAGCTTCCAGACTGAGACTGAGGGTGAGAGGTATTGGAGGGAATTGGTCTCATTGGGATGCCGTGTACTCATGTATGCATGAAGTGGAAATGTACACAGCATTTACAGCAACACGTTTTTTATAAAAAGTTTTTGAGGGGCCAACGGTCACTTCCTGTCCACTTGATGACAGCATACATGACGATAAACAAGCTCTACTTGTCTACATTATAACGTTATGTGTGACCGGTCTACACTATATAAGCTTCTGGGACATTTTTCGCGTTTCTCCATTTGGTCTTGGTGTTGCATCAAGTTGTATTATACAAAGAAACATTCAGAAAAGCTACAGGCTGTCTGAAAAACAAGACTTGCCAGCTTCTAAGCCTTGGCATGGTATCCTATGTTTTAAATTGCTGGCCTTACAAACTCCTTTCTGTAACAAACAGAAAAAAACGATGCCATTGACCAGCAAATAACCCCTGACCTTCATGCCACACTCGCACCCTTCATTAGGGGAATAAACTCTGTCATTTGCAAGTGATTCAGGGTGCCAGGGCTGCACCAGCAGGAGTTAGTGTTCCTCTTCCGTGAAGCATACAATTGATAATAGCAGCAGACAGATGGACTGGCTCTCACAGATGACTGCGCTCACACACAGGTCTTCCTTCTGCAGACCAGAACAGTTCCTGTTAGACGGAGGGGCCTTAGCTCACTGGCTCAGTGAGATTAACGTGCCTTTGGGCTGTCCGTCAAACGATGCCAGAGAATTGCGAATGCATAATATTCATTAGCTCATACATTTTGGGTCCGTCGTATTGATTCTGGACACAGAAGGGGGCTCTTGGACGCGATTAGAAGCAAGTTTGGGTCCTTTTTTTGTGAACTTGGCCTCATTGAAGTAATATCCGGGGACAGCTGAGATACGGACCCTGCTCTCATGATCTGTTTACTCAGAGGAGTCATCATCATCGTCGGAGAGGCCTTACCACACAAATGGAGCGAATCCAAAGGGCCGTCATTAAAAGTGCTTCAGCGTATTCCCAGTATCGTATTAGGGCTGTAATTTGTGGTTTTATCCTTGTCGGATTGATTCCTCTATAATGGGAGACAATGGGTTGACAACTCTTGAGGGTCATATCCTCTATAGATGGCACAGCTCTGTATGAACTGCTATGTAGTTTTACAAAGGATAAGTTGACAAGACAGACAACAGAGGAGCTGGTAAAGGTACATGTAAGATCAACGATTAACGACAGAGTCATTGGAGGTGTTTGTCTACCGTACATTACAGTCTATATCAGACAGGGTGAGAAAAAATACTACCCATGTGAGCTCCAAGATGTGCCTTTTAGATGGATTGATACACTCGTCAATCAAACCCTCTTCATAAAGGGCTTTTTGTAAAAAAAAAAATGCAATTCAAAGTGCTTAGGATGGGTTGGTGAGAGGATAGATTGATGGTTGAGTGCGTGGACAGACTGATGGATGATGAATAGAAGAAAGGATGGATTAGTAACATGGATGGAGGGATAGATAGATGGATGGTGAATAGATGGGTGGAGGATTGGATGAATGATTAGATGGCTGGATGGCTGATTGGATTAATTGATGGATAGACGGATGGGATGAACAGATAATTTCTGAATTCATTCGGATGGATGGACGGATAGATGGGATGAACAGATAATTTCTGAACTCTTTCAAAATAACACCAGTTCACACATTATATTCTCTACTCTTAATGGCATCCTCCCCTATAGAGAAGTGGGACAAATTACCATTGCAGGATTTAGTTTATATCCTATGTCATGTTTACAATGTCTTATCTTATATTAATGTAGGAAATAGTAAACAGAATGTCTCGCCCCTGATTCTGATCTGTGGATGAGGGCAAACCACAGCCTCTCTGCGCTTTGTCAATATAGGTTAACATTCCACTGCAATGCACAAACAAAATTAATTACAATGAGGCATTAACACCTTGCCTCAGATAAACTGCCCCAGTATTATGATAGGCCGACCCGAGGCTGTTAAGAATTTGCAATTCTACTTACAAAACGGATATGAATGATTGTGGAAGCCTAGGGAACATGATTATTGTGATTAATAATCATTACAATAATGATGCTCTCCTCCTCCCCTCCGGGTTCTTAAACATTGGTGGATTTATCTCCTTTTAATTTACTCTTTATAAGCAGTAATGCCAAGACACATTACATTTCCTGGTAGAGACATTCAAATAATCTGATTTCACTAAAAGAAAAAAATAAATAAAATAAATTCATCAAATTGAATAAGATGAAACATTACCAGTACCTTTGCCATGACAAGCAATAATGATGACTTAAATTTGTTATTCATCATAGTTGCTTATATACCACTAGATATATATAATATAAATGAGTTTGATATTGTGGTCACACTTGATATTAGAACATCTACCACAACGGTTTGAACTGTGGCCCTGGCTACCATGGTTACCATCGTTGATACCTCCATCCAGAGACCACGGGTTCCTAGTCTTTTCTTCAATTGGACAATGCCGTCTAGTTACCAAGTGGATAAATTCCTCTTTTTGTGCCTGTTTACACTGCCACTAATGCTAATCCAGCAGTATCTGGAGATTACACCAAACACCAACCTCTTAAATGTTATTAAACTGTGTTAGAACACCACAGGCCTCAATCATCTTAATCTTCAGTGTCACTCGGAAAGCAGAAATGACACACTAGATGTGGTAAGCATACTTAACAAGATAATTTCCAACTCTTAAAACACTGCGAGTGAAACTAAATCAAAGATAATAAGTGTAGCGCCATCTTGTTCTAGCGTAGAGTGTGACGTCAGAAGGTTGGTTGGCTTGAGTCCTATACAGTTTGTTAGCTGACAGCTAACAGCCGACCAAATGAAAATATGCTACACCCCAAATAAAAAGAGTTCCAAGGGGGAACCGCTTGCCTCTTAAGCGGCAAGCGGTTCTTCTTCGTTGGCTCGCAGCGCTGAAAGAGGAGGATCCTCGTTAGCTGAGAAAGGGTTTGTAGTGAGCACTTTGTAAACGTTGACTCTGTGGAGGAGGAGAGTGCCTACTGGTGGTTCGCTGGACCAACAAGCTGAAGTCTGAGGCATTTCCCTCTGTGTTTGACCTTTTATCGTATACGGTTGGGCCAGGGTAACGCCGGCCAGATCCCCAAGCTAGTAATCCACACAAGCCTCCTGACAGCTCCTCGAATAGCTTGTGGTCTGCATTTCAGTGAAGCAACCACCAAGCAGCAAGTAGTGTGGTCAAGCCTCTATGCACCGAGGGGAATTGACGTTCATGTATTAGTACAATTTTCTATTGCTGCTTAAAAATGCAGGGCACAATTTCGGGGAGGATGATGACACAACAAATGTCCGGTATCTTTAAACAGACATATATAATATACATATATTTATGTATATATATAGTGCCGGGTTGCAGCAAAGGCCAAATCGATTGCGATCCCTGTAATAATCCTGTGTGTCTGCGCGGCCGCGTTTCGCTAAATGGATTTGTAATGATCCTGATCGGAACGGGGAAGCTCCGATGCTAGCATTCGACTGCTGATTGCAAGTCGCAGACCGTCTGTGTGCTGACATCACCAGCCCACAGGAAAGAGTGCTTCCTCTCACGCAACAGTGTTCACCACGTCTGCCATTGATTGATTCTGCATCTCAAACGTTAGCCTTGAGCCCGACGGAGAACGTGGGTGGTTAGTGTGTAGCCTCCCCTCACGCTACGCCGCAATATTGCTGCAATGTCCTCCCGTAGGCAAAGCCGCTTTTCAATTAGGCAAATGTAAAGCTGTAACTTCGTTTCTATGGCTCCCACATGCATTGTGATTTCTGAAGCCAGTGGACCAATCACTAACATGGGCACGTTTTCCTCCCTCCCCATAGAAGTAAACCATGGTCTACAATACATGGTCCCATTAGAATAATCGATGCGATGTGTCCTCTAGCAATGTAAAAAAAACATTGTATCGTATGTGTGTGTTTGTGTGTGTGCGTGTGTGCAAGCTTGTCTGCATGTTGTTCTCTGAAGGCTTTGTACGAACGGCTTGATCCGAATCACGTACCAGGGAGATCTGTTCCAAAGTCCAGCCAATCAAATCCATTTCATGCCGTTTCTTTGGACAACGTGGACTCACAGTCTGCCTTGGAAACAATTGACAGAATTTATTGTTTCCCAGCTTTAAAAAATAAAATAATTCCCTTCCCTTCCTTCCTATAAGGCCGAATGTCGCTACAATACAAGCTCCCTGGGGTTGGCATTAACACTCAACCTACGGTAAAGTCTTACAACAATAAAGTCTACCAAACTGAAATTGCAGTGTTACTTAGTCTGAATCTAAATACAGAGGGGGTACAAGCCCTTGAGTTATCAAACACCGGGTTTTATGATGATATTTGAAGAGTTTTGCTGTTCCACTGCTTAGCATAGAGGAAAACATCAGTGTTACTGAGTGATTATTGGCAAACACACACACACACACTTGCGCAGACAGTCACACAACCGGTGCATACACACTTCCAATGAAATGATTCAGACCACTACGACACGCGCACACACACACAGTGTGCACATACGATCTTCCTCTACAAGAACCACCAACTTCTAGAAAAAAAACGCACCACCACAAACACAACACTAGATATGATATAGTTTTTTACAGTTTCTCCTTTCGCTCGCTCAACCACAACGTGGTTAAATACAAGGGAGCCCACCTCCTCCTCCTCCTCGTCCTCTGTCTTGGTCTATAAATAATTAATGGCTGGTGTTCCATGGCAGCCAAATGACCGAAGCCTTTTGCGTACACGAGCCTCCTGATTATCTTGTACTGATGAACATGTCGCAGCATGACCCAGGAGGAAGGGTACGGGGGGAAGCAGGCGGAGGTGAGGCAGAGCAGGGAGAGGACATGAGGGGAGGGGGATGAGGAGGGAGAGGAAGAAGAGGGGGAGGGACTTGGGGATGAGGAAAGGGAGAGGAGGGAGGAACAGGAGGGGGGATGGAGCACAGCAGTGGAGGAGGAGAAGGGGTACAACAAGCAGAAGGGGGAAAGGAGCAGGAAGGGGAGACGGGGGAGGTGGGAAAGGAGGAGGGGAGGTGGGAGATTAGAGGGGTATAACAAAGAGAGGACAGAGAGGAACAGGTAGATGATGAGGGGAGGTGGAAGAGGAGGAGGATGGGAGGAGAAAGAGGAGATGAGTAGGAAGGGGGGAGTTATAAGGAGGAGGACGGTGGAGTGAGTTTTAGAGTTGACACAGACTGATGAATAGGGCTGGGAAAAAGCCAGCTTGGTATTACAGTGTACTACACCGATTTACAAATGATGGACATTATATTTTTCTATAATCCAATGATATAATGATCATATTTAGTCACAATGAACCCTCTGTTGAATTAAAGAATATATATTTATCATAGTTTGTCCAATTTGGCCTAATTTGGTTGGAACAAAAGAAGTGAACAGCAGAGAACAACTTAAATAAAAGATAAAAGATGATTCGGAAGTGCGTGTGTGAAATAAGGGTCAGGGTTTAGAATTGATGGAGAGGAAATGTGCAATTGCAAATCAAAACACAAAAATTTGATAGAATTATTAAAATCACCCAAGACACAAAACATCATTAGTACACCCATTGTAGCGACAGCGATTCTACAAAAAGAGAAGTTCTCTCTGCCTTTCTTGCTTCGTCAAAGAACTTTGGAACCGGAGCATACGAAGATGCTGAATAATTACTAATGAGGTCCTACTTCGCATATCTTCCAGCAGCTCCTGCCTCTCCGTGTGTGGACCAGAGGTCAGAGGTTCAAAGGTCAGAGGGAGTATGACGACCGACCCCCTCCCCACCATAACAGACGACTCCCAGGTAGGAAGACAGGCGAAGAAAAAAAATAACTTTTCTGCGCGCAATCAGAGCCAAGACTTTAAGCAACCAGACGCCTGAAGCAATTGCGATGGAAAGGAACAAAAGAAGAAAGAGAAGCACCGAGCATTTACAGAACAATGCAGGCGACACAGTGATGGAGTTGACAGCCAGACCACGACAGGAAGAGAGAGATGAGGAGGGGAGAGAGGAGGGGAGGGGAGAAGAGAGGACAAAAAGTTAAAAGGAGAAGAGCGAAGGGAAGAAATGAGGAAGGGGAGTACAGGAGTGCTGGGGGAGGAGGGAAAAAGAGAAGGGAAGAGATGAGGAGAAAAGCAGAAGAGGGAAGAAGAAGGGAGAAAAGAGGGGGGGGAGAGCAGAGAAAGGGAGAAACAAAGCGAGGCACAGAGAAGAGAGGAGGGGAGCGACGAGGAGAGAGCAAGAGTTGATCTGTAAATGCCCGACCGGGTGCAACCGTGCGCCCTGCTCTGTGATGACCGTGATTTGGCGCAGATTCAAAACTGGAGCCAAAAAATAAACACTTTTGGTTTTAAGTTCGGCAGTGTAACTCTGCAGTGACGAAGCCGGGCTTTTTGAGCCCCAGTGGAGTTAAAAGGATACGTTTGATTGGAAACAAAGGGTGGTCATTTTGGGTTCACGTCGGAGTTGAGTTCACACAGTTGTGAATACAGCCGTTATGAAATTGTAGTAGTACTCAAGGGTGGGCACAGTGGCACACACACACCCACACACATATATATACACACACACACTCTTAGATTATCACCATGACTACAAGAAAATGCTAAGAATGGGAGAGAACCACACAATACAAGAGAACAGATCCATATAATGGAATAGAGCAAGGTTATGAATGCATTCGTCCTTATCTTTACAGGACTGAAGAACAACGTAACTCCAACACATCAAAGGAAAATTAGAAATGCGCCGAGCCCAGGCCCATTCCTGATTCATGCTATATTTTTTTAAACAAACACTATTTAAGTGAAATAATGAATACTCCTGATATCAATACTAAGTGATGTTTAGAAAAGGAACACAGACTTGTTTTACCATGATAATAATTGGCGTTTAAATTAACCAGCCCTACAGGCAACACTGACCCATGCAGGTCAATGGAGAAGCGCAATAGCTAACAAAAAACATTTGTTCATTTTAAACGTGTTAATTTGTCTTGTACGATCGGCAACCTAGTAGTCTATAGTACCTTTTTATCACTGTGACTGAAATAAATCAATGCTCAAGGATGTGTACAGATTAAGGCTGCGGACAATGAAGACCGAACCAGAAGCTTACGTTTTGGTGTCGAACACCAAATTCATCTATCCACTAACCCACCACCTACTAGTTGCATTTGTTATTCCTCCATGACACTTTATTTTTTTGCTTCTGCTTATTCCACATGCACCATTAATGACCCGCCCAGCCACTCCACTGCATCCTTTGGGTCTCAGTAGGAATAGCCAGAGCTGTTTGCTGAAAGGATTTGATTGGTTTGTTGAGACCTCAGGTTGGACCCCCACATGCTCTTTTTACATCTCACCCCTTCTCGTGTGTAGACAAGTTCAGACATTGGGCAGCTAGCGATCAATAGACATCCATTCAATTCGAAACAAGTGTTTTGCAGCTTTTGTTAAGTAAGTGCATAGAAACTGTCATGTAATAGTGCCCAAAAATAAAGAAAACCACATGCTGGGGTTCTGTGTCTCCTCACCACTCTGTGTGCTCATTTATTGGCAGTCTGAATTCTGAATGCAGAGAAACATTTCAATGTTGGTGCGAGTGTAAAAAGGAGGGGGTGTTTTGTTAACAGATTTGAATGCTGGATAAGCATTCTGTGTTTGAACACAACCGCAAATGCTCACAGACTCAGAGACAGAGTGAGAAGCGAAGAGTTAGAATTGCTGAATGTCCTTGAGCACAATGGTGAATTTTGGATAGAACTGAGGACTTTGTGTTTCTTTGACCCACCGGTTGCAATGGACTGGCTTAAAGATTGAATGTGTGTTGTTGACAGTCTCATTCTATGTAATTTCTTACAACTGGGAACTAAGCATTTCATTTTGATTCAGAGGTAAATGCTCAGGCTGCGTTCCAATCAGTTGAAAAACACCCCCTCCCAGAATTATTCAAATGTCGCTCTGCATTCAGAATTCAGAATGCACAAACTGCCTATAATGCAGCTACTTTCTTCACTCAGTATTTTAACTGCCTGAGTCGCTAAGTCCATGAGCATGAGTGTTTAAACACTGGGAGTTTAACCAAACCATGGCTGATTTACATCTCAAATGCATAAACAAAGATAACCATTATCATGTGCACTTAACAAAGCAGCCTAATGCTTTAAAGTTGTGTGCAGCACGCCACTCTCCCCGGGTATTGCCTCCTGAATAACTGGTTCCTGGTTTCCTGGTCTGGGGACATGGGGAAACCTGACACTCGTTACATGTTGAAGGTGTTCAGATCGGTGTCTGATTACATATACCGTATAAATACATACCCTTGCACTTCCTTTATTTAATTCGGTTTAAACTCGTTGGTTAGTTATTTTTTGCACAATTTAAGTTTATAACTCAATAACACACACACACTTTGCTTCATTATTGAGTTTTATTTAATTTGGTTCTTGTTGTTTGATGGTTGGCAGCATAATTATTTATGCTGCCAACCATCATAGTCTTCCTCAACAAGAAACAAGAAAATCCTTATTCAAGTACAATGTGTTTTTTTGTATTTAAGAAAATAGTAGTTTGTGTTACTTACAACCGTATTTTTGTACTGAATATGTATTTACATTAAATTACTATAAATTAACAATAAATTGTATACGTTTTATTCTAATAATCTTTTTATAGTTTATTATTATTATCTGATATGTATAATTGTATTGCTGTACTATATGTGCAATTTTGTATTTTCATTTACCAGTAGAGATGGTGAGAACATAATCAGTACTATTCATGCTGTGTTAAAGCACTAAGCAATACTGCAAGGTGACACCAAACCCAACAAGAAAAACAGGTGTGGCTCTCTGCCAATGGCATGGCGTTATGCTAATGATGGGGGAGTTAGTGCCAGACTCTCAGTATGAAGCGGAAAGACTACCGACTACAATGAAAGTCGGTCATACGCGCCCAATGGCTAGACTTCCATCGAGGTAACTAAACAAAAAGCCTTTACACTGTTTTAAGTATAGTAATCTGCAATTGCATGTTGATATTGCTGTTAACTATGCTGTATTGGTAAAGTAAGACTGAACATAAGTGTTTATTATTTCCTTATCGCCATCTCTGTGACGCTAAGATTCAGAATTAAAATCAGAAATCTTATTTGTATATTTACTATTTACATTTGCACATCAAAAGTAAAGCAACATTAGGGCAAAGTGCAAGGTGTTCAAAGCGTGAAATGGCAGGGGGCAGCATAGTAATAAGTACACATAAATATATATCTATACATTATATTACTTTATAGTTCATACTCTGTATGACCTCTGCCCTCTGGATACAGTGTTCTTCAATGTACATTTTCTGTCATGTTTCAGTTACAGTGGAATATATCTGTTCCGCGTGATATACACAGCCTTTCTTAGCACAGGTGAGACACACAAACACGCACACCCGCCCGACCCACAGCTTGACAATCTGCAGGCAACAGAACGCCTTTTCCATTCTTCTCAAGCCAAAATGAAGCTCTGTACTGCTAGGTAGGAACTCGCCTTTTGTGTTGCTATGGCGCACACATGCTCGTCCAATCAGATAAGGCACTGAGCTGGCTCCCAAGAGGGATGCCGACCCTCTAGTGTAGCGAAAGATAGACTATGAGCCAATTTATGATCACTGTGTACGGACTAGACGAATGAAATCGTCTCAGTGAGAATGGTCATCACATTGGTTGCCTTTGAAAAAACAAAAACATTTTGTCATGTACTTAAACATGCCTAATGCTCGATCGAGGGGAACTCTTGTATAACAGTGCGTGTGCACCTATTTAGCTGTTCCCTCTGAACTCAAACATCCGCACCAATGAAACCACACAATTTCAACCACCAAGCCACTCTGCCAAGCTGCCCTTCATCAGCGGGAAGTTAACCAAGCTACATGAAACATGCTAGGTTCATAGCAACAACAGGTCCCTTTCACACCTACGCCTGGTGCTTGATTCAGGGCAATGTTTCAGAGCTAATTATTGTCAAAAATTGGTTGGTTTGATAATTTATACTTTAATGAGCTTGTTTACAAATGGCCACCAATGACAACTGAAAACACCAGTCTGTGTGGATGGGCAAGCTTACATTTCTTTGAGGATTTTGTCAAATTGCGACGTGATCGAGGATAGGGTGGTCTTGATATTTGTTTGTCGTATTTGTTCAAGGTAAACAAAAAAGTGTCAACAAAACTTTTACCAGCGCCTTTGTGATTTAAACACTTTAAGAACATAACTGCACACAAATAAGAAATATCACTTTTTTGAATAAACTGCACTATTCCGGTTATACTTGCATCGGCAAAGCAGTGAAACCATATACACCCTCATTGTAATCAATGTTTGATGGTGTCTTTGAGGCATCTTATTTTTCTAAATCTATTGAAGGTAGCCTCAAAGCTTCTAAAAAAATGCAGGTGTTTTTTAACTACTAAAAGCAAATAACAAAGAATAGGCGGAAAAATACGCAATTCCATAGAATGCGTATTTCCATAACCCTTATCGGCATAATCGTATGGACCTTGCAACGAGTATAAAGGCCCAGCTCCTATTTGCATTCAGGAAAGAATAGAAGTGGAGTATTTTTCAATCTGTATGTCACAGCACATAAGTTGGTCACAGCAAGGGACGAGTGAAATGGCTGTGATACCAACATATAAATGACAAAAATAGACATTTGATTGGTCTCATTATACCTAGAGAAATTGCTCAGCTGTATTTCACTTTTTGACATGGTCATGAGAAAATATTTTACTGTATCATTAAGGAGCAGGGTGTTCGAGCATTTTGCTCAAGGATACCTACAGATTAGCTGCGGACATTTCCGTTTTAACCATTTAGCCTGGTAGTCAAACAGCCTAACCGCTACACCATCCTTGCCCTGCACAAATTATTCAATGGTTCCTACTAGGGCTTAAAAGATACCTCCCCCATGGTGTAATGCGTCTCTATGAATGTGCAGGTTTATGCAGGGCTCTGTCGCTGACCTCCGAGGGCCCCCAGACCATAAGGAGGGCCGTGGGCGACCGCGTGACTCTAGGATGTACCTACGAATGGGGCGCCTCCGACCGCGGAGACCTGGACATAGAGTGGTCCCTGGTCAGCCCCGATACCACCATGAAAGACCAAATGGTAGGGATTAAGACCTTGTTGGGTCATTTAGAAAGAACTGGGATATGCCATCTAATGTTACTACCCTACCACTAAGCATCATTTAAAAAAGGCTATTCTGATTCTTTGAGATTCTCCGTACTCTTGCTTATAGTATTTTTGCTCCACTAGATTGTGGGGCACTATAAATGGCTTGTATCGACTTTATTAGCTTAACACTTAATACAATGTTAAGCTACTAAATGTTCTACCATTGCATGTTGATTCTGTCACTATTGTGCTAATCAGTCACTACCATTTAACAGTAGCAAATGCTGATGCGCTTTAGGTACCTTGAAAAGCGCTATGTAATACAATGAGATGAGAAGACAACAAGACATTGCAGAAGAGTACAGGTTCGGACCTTGAGGAAATCGAGACAAGTACAATTCGGCTTGGGGTTGAAGCCCCTGCCATTAAAATACACTGCATGCATGATCATAGAGGACGTGATTAGCTTTACATTTTGTATAGGGTGGAAGGAACTATAATTTCATATTTACATTTAGTTTGATTATGTGGAGGCTTCTATTAAAGCGCCTTAAAAGGTGAGGCTGAGAACAGACAAAACATAATCAATATTGGAGTGAAAACAAACTTTTATGCTTCTTGATCAAGTTTCCAAAAAACAAATGGAGGATTGTAGAGTAATTTCTTATTTCACATTCCTCAAAAGTAGTTGTTCAAGCCAATCATAGAGATGATTACCATGCGTTTCAAAATTAAACTTGAATTAATGTTAAAAAAATGTGCTTCAAGTAACACGTCGTTATTTTTCTGGGGAGCGTCTTAAGACGTTTCATAGCACAGACTATGCGATAGTCGCCCTGTGTTAGTTGCGGCATCAGACAGAATATAAAAGTGAAAAGTTTACAGGAATAACATTCTGCATTTCAAAATGTTCAAAAAGAGTTTTCCCATCCATCAGTTGGAAAGTATGTAGGATGACAAAATGTCTATGAATTCCTACAGTAGCCTATATCTTTTTAAACATCTGTCCTGTTCATCGAGTTTCCCAATATACTACCTATTCAACCCATCCACTAGTAAGTGTATCTCTTAATCTACTTCCCCCCCATTATTTTAGCTGCTGTCCTACAGCAATGGAAAGAAATACATCCATACATCCACAGAAGGCATCGACTTCACCGCGACCGACCCCTCTAAGGGGGAAGCTTCACTCTCCATCGCGGTGCTCTCCCCCCCGCACAGCTCCACCTACCAGTGTAAAGTCAAGAAGTCACCTGGGGTGGACATGCGCAAGGTGACACTGGTCGTCATGGGTAAGACTCGACAGGGGATCGGCTAGCGTACATTCGGCAGGGAAACATGAAAATCTTTGAAATATTTTGCATGCGTCCGAGGAGGCTGTACTGCGTGGTAAGCATCCAAAAGGTTCATAGTATGATGAAGTGGGTAGGGCTAGGTTGCTTATTTTGTGTATTAGCAGCGATTCATTATTTCTTTCTGAAAAACCTCCAAACTAGTGCAATTAAATTTAGGCTTTCTGTTCACATTTTTATTAATCATTACCTATTAAGGATGCAAATGAATATTCCCTAGCCTAAATATTTCAATTTTTAATGAGGTCAGCTTGACACATGGATAGGCCTATAATAAACAATTGATCTATGCAGTTCCCTTGAGTCGTTTATTAACATTTAAATCATGGCTAGAGCGTTCCAACTGAAGGTGTCTGGTTGATTTTTAGGATACCTGTAAATTGAGGTCAAACGGAATCAGCATCTGCAATTGTATTATTTTAAGAGCATTCAAAAAAACTTGAGTGCATCCGTGGAAATGGAATCAGCAGGGAAATTGACTTCTGATTGAAATTTCATTACAGAAAAGCCCTCCGTGCCAAAGTGTTGGAAAGAGGTAACCAATTCTCTGGCAGAGTCGCTCTCATTGCAATGCAAGTCCTCGAAGGGATCCGCGCCATTAAAATACACGTGGACGAGAGGGCGGGGAAGCCCGTTCCCGCAAACACTGACACAGAGTAAGTCTGACCTCTGCTGGTTGGATACTGCAACAAGGCCTCGGTATATTAAAAGAAAGTTCAGGCTATTATCTGTGGTGGTGATTAAGTTATATTTCGTCTGTGTTTGCCAATCTGTGTGTGTGTGTGTGTGTGTGTGTGTGTGTGTGTGTGTGTGTGTGTGTGTGTGTGTGTGTGTGTGTGTGTGTGTGTGCGCGCGCGCGTGTGTGTGCGTGCGTGTGTTGTTATTGCGTGTCTGTGTTGCCTGCTTGCGTTACCTTATCTTCAGACGGTTTGACCGGACAGCTGTTGATCCGAAACTATTCGCTGAGCCTGGCGGGGCTCTACCGCTGCACGGCCTCCAACGACGTGGGGGAGGAGCAGTGCACCATCCAGCTGGCGGACGAAAAACGTATGCGCACGCGCCCACACACGCATGTTACGAAGTACTCTCCGATATAATAAATCAGCTTGATACACGATTAAAAACAAACTATGAACATGTTTAAACGATTAGAATATTGTCAGTTAATATTGGATAGGCTTTAGCTATGTTATTTCTTCTTTCTTATTCATGTTGTTGTCCCTTAAATTGTATATTTTACCGAAAACGTCGCTGCTTGCTGTCTGATGAAAACGTTTCCTGCCCCGCAAACTTTTAAGCTAATGAGCTCGCTCGAGCTACAAGGGGAATTTGAGCTCGACCAATGTGAAGGCCGGGTGGGGTTGTCGACCAATGCGAAAGCCTGGTGACGTACAAAGTACTGGAAAGTCGAACTAGAAAAGTAGGCCTTCAGATTTCTTTGCTGAAAGTGACTTCAGTAATCGTCAAAAAGTTGCTCAAATTATTAAGAATTGCCTATTAAGAATATAGGCAACTTATTTACTTCAGAAGTTCATAACTCGTAAATCCTGACTATTGATAGACCTATTCCCCCTAATAATGTGCAAGGTTTCGGTAAATACTTTAGGTGGGATGGTGGTGAAGATTATGTAACAAGCAGTTGTTCCTTCAGCGCCGAGCCGAGCTGGGGTGATTGTGGGCTCTGTGGTGGGCTCCATCCTGCTCATCACCCTGCTTCTACTCCTCCTCTGGCTCCTGCTGTGTAAGCTCAGCGACCGACGCCGCAACCAAAAGGAGTTCTCCAATGAAATAAGGTAGGCGGAATTGTACAGGGGGGTAGTTACAGTGGAAAAGTTAGTGCCGAGTGAGAAATCTTCGCAATTTTGAAAACCTGAGTGAAACAAATTGAAAAAGCTTGTGTAATTGTATCGATAATGTCTATAATACATTTACATAGTTTTTACACATTTACATAGTTATATGGCACACGCATGTAAAAACCATATTACACACGCACAGTACAGCAATGAACTTATAATGGAAAAAAGGGTTATAATAGAAAGCCGTCTGTATAGCAGGCCGATCACTCTCTTGTGGTAGGCACTTCTATGGTGTTTCCAACATCATAAGCGAGCACTCAGTGTTCAAACAAAGACTCCTGAAAAGTATAAATTATTTACTACTGCAAAAAGATTTTTTTACAGCCAAAAAGCATAAGAATTCCTACAGCATAAACATTAATAAATCAGTTAGACCTACATTTCTTTATAGGCCCAAAGCTGTCAACACACTCGCCTGTCTTTCTATGAGCAATAAATACATAACTATACGCCAACTAAAATGTGTTATTTCACAGATACTGTGTTTCATATCGTAGCAAAACCCCTACAGAGCCACTGAAATATGTCCTTAATGTTTAATGAAGGGAAAATTGATTTTCATGTTGCAGTGCTTTAGAGGATTTTTCCTAAACGCATTTCGTAAAAGAATCCTCAGAAATGTGACCCCTCTGTTAATGCTTAAATAGGCCTGATCATTATTGACATTTTCAACTGTAATGTTTTTGTGTTTGAGTTGGTTTATCGGAAAAGGAACACAATTTCACCCCGCTGGAGTAAATACCGTTCAAACCAAATGATACTGGATCCACACCAAACCATAATAACTGTATTAACAAACAGAACTATTAGTTTATCATTGAAAGTTATACTCCAGTGAGGTCCAGAGTTGGTAGAACTCTACCTGTTTGTTCTGAAACCAGAGTGTAGAAAGTAATAAACGGTGATCCAGGTATGGGAGGACTGAAAGGTTGGAGAAATGAAAACTAGTATGAGGAGTTAGGAGAGCCGCATTTAGAAATCAACTGGAAAAGATCTTCTAGGAGGAAGAAAGTTGAAGGTGCAGCAGTAGTATTTATCTTCTGACACAACTTGAGAGAAATCCAACTAATCAAAATTGTGTGTGATCTCTTTTAACAATGATTACAGTGATTCATCCAAATTGTGTGCGATTTTCTTTTAACAACGATTACAGTTAATCAGCATCCAATCATACCAAATTGCCACCAGTAATAATTTCTGAAATAACTTACACTGAATGGATTTGTGGAGCAACTAAATTATATAGCAGATGTCTAATACCTTATTCCCAGACCATATGGATGGAGGCACTGCACTGTTATTTTCTTCTTCTTTCTATCATTTCCGAGGATCGGGCTCATTCTGGTTATGAGATGCTCCATCTGGCATGTTGAAACACAATCCACAAACAACACTTCACAGGGTTCTGAGAATAAAAGGCCTACTGGCCATTTTTCCCACCTTCAGAGATAATTCATTGTCATTTCTTGCAAATGATGTGAATAGCAAGCAGGTGTTAAAGTTGACAAACATGATAAACTGCAAGGCGCCAGATTTGAAGAGCGTTTTTGGCAGAAGCCTGGCAGCCTGTTGTGTGCAGAAGTTGCATTCAGAAAAACACGCATTGACAGCCAAGGCTAGAATGCTGATAATACTGTTGACATATGTAGATGGAGTGTGTTATTAAGAACAGCTTGCAGAACCAAGCTGCTCTTCTTAATAATAAACAGCAGACGAGACAGTAAAAATCATCCTCATTGGAAACCAACGGGATGGATATTAAGATTTATAAAGGAGCCGCTGTCTCCCTGCTGTCCAACATCAATCTCCAAATCAGATTAGGGAGACTCCCACTTTCTTAATCAGTGGAAGTCTTCTTCATTGGGATGAGAAATGGAGAGGCAAATAGCTTCCAACAGTTAACATTTACCACCAGATTCAGCAGTCACATGCAGATTTAAAATACTGATATCAACATTAACCCCGGGGCAAATTGCTTTCTATGATTAGGGGGCAAGATAGTGGTTAGGGTGTCCGACTCTGCTGTCTACCGGCAGGCCTCCTAGAGCCAGATGCCTCCTCTTTACCTGCTCCTTAAGGATGGGACATCTGAAAGCAATGCACGTCACATGAGGATCATCTCAATGTTTGTATAATGAGGCTGGTAATCCATAATACATGTTAGCGGGTAGCCGTGAAACCGGTCTCGACCTGAGACATTTTCCGTCCATGTTAGTTATTTTGGTTTTCCCTGTAGATCATTACAGAAATAGTAATTTGGCTCTTGGATCTGTTCTGATCCACTGTTGTTTTGTTCTCAAAGGGAGGATGCTCCCGCCCCAGAGAGCCGACCTACCAGTCGTTTCACCAACAGAAGCACCAGCCAGTACCGGGGGGGCAGTTACAGCCATGTATCCAGGCCAGAGCCTTACTTTATTGGGGACAGCGAGTTCACTTCCCCCCAATCCACCACCAGCCCTGGAAGCACAACTTTCAGCTATTCCGCCAAGTACGGAGATGTGGTATGATTAGGGCACTTATGCTGCCCTGGTTCCCAAAGATGAACTGTGTATTTACACGTGTATTACTAATTTAAAGTTTTTAAATTAGTTTTTAAGTTTTATTAAAAATAATGGAGCAAGCATTCATTAGAAATAAAACATGCTTTTTTTCTACATGTTTCAACACTGTGAAATCCCATATGCATATGAAATATATAAAAATAGTTGTTTTCGTTATTATACATATTAGTGAACTAATTAAATTACACACTTAATAATTATCTTTGGATCACCTGACAGCCTTTTTGAGCCAACGCTACACAGAAAGTGCCTAGTTATGTGTGTGTATTAAATATGAATATTCATAATTGAAAATGTGTGTCTTTTTTTGATTCGTAGTTCGTCATTTGACACACAAACAGGGTTCGAGCAAAAAAACATTAAATCCCATATATAGACAAAAAAGAGAAATATTTATTTCATCATAGACGTCATTTTTGAAATACTCAACCATTCAAAAAAATGTACACAATTAAGTTATCTTTTTTTCCACGTTTTCATGAGGATGTACTGACAGGAGTTGAAATATCAACGGCCACATGCGATGGTCTCCTTGTTCTCCATCCACGACACAAACAGAGACAACCCCCCCCCCCCCCCCCCCCCCCCGTCTCTCTCTGAGATTACATGGAGGCCTACTACAGTGTTCCACCGTCCAAAGCTCTCAAAGCTTTCTCTGAAACAAGACAAGGTGGTATGATTCGTGATCGAGGGGCAGTTGGCATTTGGAACATAAGATTGTAAGACAGTCCAAGAGGCTTAGTATATCATCACGACCATCGCCTTCTTCAGGTCCATCAGTCTTGGTGAACAGTCAGTGTAATGGTTTTCAGGTTATGGTTTTGCTTGCTCCACTGGCTGTTATTTGGCGTAGTGGGGGGATGAGAAGGGTTAGTACATTTTTCGTCTGTAATAAACTTTTGAGCTCTCGAGGAGCATCTTCAAATGAACATTGTATGGGAATTTTTTGTCTTTTAAAAAGTTGTGACTTCGCTTTGACTCTGTGAACACTACATTTTACACATTAACATAATTACTTTTTTAGTTGAAAGGTTTCATTAGAAAATGCTGCACTTATATTTCCTCCCCATGAACAGCGACAGTCTGACCCTTATAGGACTGTTCAACTTCAACAACATACAGTCGTTTTAAGATTAAGAATACGGTTGAATTCAATAAATTAATCCTTTTAGCAGTTGGTTTGACCAATATCTCTAACTGGACATGAATTAATCGATGTACTGTTTCATGTCATGTTTTACTACATTTCCCAACAACAAGAAAACCTGTAAACAAGCTTTGAAAATGACATCAGAAACCACGGTCTGTGTACTACTTAACAGAGAAGTGGGAGAAGCACCCCGACATCAGAACAGACCGAGACGGAAACTTTGACGGCACTTTGAAAAATACTGGAGAAGAAAAAGAACGGATACACAAAGATGTTTACTGCTGAATATCCACCAAACCACAGTGGGTACTTCTGCCTCATGGGCAGTTAACTAGTTCACAGACAGTGTTGTAACTTCATGTTTAAATAACACTGGTTTCCACCAGTCCACAAGGTGCCAAAAAAAACTCAATCACACAATGAACATGATTAATGTCATCCCACAACCACCACCACCACCACCAGCAGCTCTGATGGTCTGTAATTAAAGGAACAAACTAGAAAGACAGAATTCCATGCAGAAAACTAAAAAAAATGAATTTGGCTTGAGAGAGTTTGAGACAGTCCAGTATTTTTGTACCCTTCTTTTTCTTCTTTTGTATAATCAACAAACACATTTAGATTCTGTGCAAAGCAAAAACTGAAAAACAAGAGCATCTACATTTGAAAGAGTGGCATGGTATGAGTTATAAGTCGGTGAAAACTGCTCCAGTCCAGATGAAAACCAACACCAGGCCCGATGTGAACCACATACCGTTGTTGACTCATAACACCGTCCCTCCATGTTTTAATCTCAGCAACCGTTCTCTGTCTATGGTTGTCCACTCCAGTTACATTTAGTACTCCGACAAGATCTTCTATCTTGTTTTCCAGGGGGTTTTTCCCTTGGAAGTGAAGCTGACATTGGTTGATAAGTGACTCGCCCCTTATTCCAGATGTTTTACAGTAGTCTTATTGGGGTCGGAGTGACTTTATAGGGGAAGAGGAGGAAGTGACAAGTTAGTGGGTTCTTGGTTAGTTGATGTTGAGTTTCTGAGAACAATGACCATTCTTCAAAGGCACTGTACTGTACATTGGTCAGGATGTGTGTGTGTGTGTGTGTGTGTGTGTGTGTGTGTGTGTGTGTGTGTGTGTGTGTGTGTGTGTGTGTGTGTGTGTGTGTGTGTGTTTGTGTGTACTTGCAAGAAATAAGTATTTTTTTGTCCATCCATCGGATTTACCCCCCCAAGGCATCGCCATGACAACTAAGGCAAAATCGTCCTCCATGACAACCGAGAAACCCTATTTTTTTCTTATTTTTTCTGCAATCCGATTATCTGCCGTTACTAATATCAGTATTTTTTGTTATACTTCAGCACAATAATCATTGGCATCTCTATTCAATAAATTATCTATACTGTACATTTAATTCTCCAAGCATAGACCTGCAACGAGGGGCAGCCTTTGTCAACGTAAAAGAACCCTGCAGCTCTATATTATGTTCAATAGCGTTCCATAAAGCCACGGCGCGACACAGAGGACGGCAGACGGTGGTCCCGCCCTCCCTCTGTGCACAGAAGTGACATCATAACAAAAAAAATACAAAATTTGAAAAAAAGCGAAGCCGACTCACAAAACAATTTGGTAGAAACGCTCACTGCATTTAAAGGAGTATCCAGCAAAAAAAAGTTGCCTTTTCTCTTTTTTTATCCATTGAGTTGAGTTTCCTGGGCGGACCTCCTTGGCCTGTCTAACGAGGTGGGGGTCCAACGGAGGGAAGGGGGGGGGGGGGGGGGGAGTTGACAGCATTTGGGTCCTACTGCACAGCCTCTTCATCCACATAGGTGGAGGGAAACCATCCGATCTGAAAGGGCAGACGGAGCAGAAACATTACTGCGCAGTACAACCAGCTGGGAAATATCCAGCCTGATTGCAGGACCATTTTGTCTTGAATATATTAGACCTCATTAAAGTCTGGGGGTCAGGCCCTCCCAGCTTGCCTGTAATATAAATAATGGCGTAGAACAGAACTGTTCAGCAACCCACACCCTAGCCGAGCTCCTCTAGGACCTGTGTTCTGGCCTTTCCACCCTCGACTTTAAAAGTTTTGACTCTGTGCCACAGAAAAACTCTAAATCTGTACTTTCCTCCTCCTCCTCCTCCTCCTCCCCTTAGAAGAACCAGAATGCCGCTTGCCTCCCTTCCCTCAGAGTTCTCACACTCCTCCGCACACTTTCCAACAGCAGGCCACAGCCCTCCTACATTTCTATTTCCAGAGCTCTACGCTTCCTCCAAGGAGCTAAATCCAGACTGTGTCAGCATCCTCCACCGAATGTTCCAACACATTCCGGTCCCTCCCTTTAAATGAGTTCCAGAGTGCACAGGGCATTGGCCGCTTTCCTCCCATGTTCTCCAAGATACTTTGGCTGGTTGCACCGGAAACACAGACCAGGAGTATTTTGGGATAAATTGCAAGTTAGATCGAGGTCTCTCAGCTCCACTCCTAAGCGTTGGACGGTGCCAGTGATGTTAAATGTCCCTTCTGCTTTGACAGAACGCTCATAAAGCGGTTGATTGCTCAAGCAAGTTTGTCTCAATCCGGATTAAGTGCTCCATGGTTTCCAGCTGTTTGATATTTAAACTCAATGTGTCAGTCAATGTTCTTTTGGGTTGTATTTCCGGTTGGATTGTGTTGAAGTACACATGCCAGAAAATGACTTGCTTTTTCCTTCTAAATAGTCTGATTAAATTAATTTAACCCAGCCAATCTGGAGGAGATCAGCGTTTGAGGTTGTTTATCAGCTTTCCATAAATGTAAGATTGAGCTCTCAACTCGATCCTTATCAAGTGCCTTTCTATGCATGTGAAACAAGTAATTAAAACAATGTTGATTGCCTTACCACTTATCATACAGGCAGTGATCACACAACAGATATGGTTCTACTTGCATAACAAATTCCTCATTTTATAGGGAGAAGGTTATTCTCGGTGGGGGGGGGGGGGGGGAACTGTTTGATGGAAGTGCTAAAAAGAAAATAGTTCAATATAGCTGTTCTCCTTGCACATCTAAAAACTGTTTGCAGGTTGTACTGTACTTAGGAAAACTAAATTTAGGAATGTTATTCAAAGAAAATCGTTTAGTTTTCCTTGGAAGCCTAAGAAGAAAGTTTTGATTATAAGATTATTGTTTTCAGAAGAATACTCAAGTTTCAAAGACTGAATACTGTTTAAGGTTGTACTCAGAATAATTCTTAAGTAACAACTTTTTAAGGTATGATCTTTTGGAGGTGGTACTCACTCTGCCGTTGGCCTCTCCCTTCCACCAGCCCTGGTCTCCGCCGATCTTGCTGTAGATCTTGACGATGTCCCCCTCCCGAAGCGACAGCTCCCTCATGTCCCGCGCCGCAAAGTTATACCTGGCCACCGCCGTGTTCACCACCCGCGGCGTGAACACTGGGGACGCAAGGTCACACAAAGGTCACGCAAGGTCACCATGGTAAAGTTCAGTTGACAAAGAGTTTGACATGTTAAGGTGTACATGTAAGCGATTCTCCTCGGAATGTTTATAGATGCGTGTCATTAATGAAAATTCTGAGCATTTTGCGGACACTAGGGTTCTAAACCAGAATCTTTCACTTGGGAGTCAAACACCCATACCACTAGCCCATCAGCAGGATTTATGTTTTTTTTTATCAGCTTTTGAATTTAAACTGGTATGCTGACAGTTACATAACATCTAAAAACAGCTTTATCCCTTTAATACACACAGACAGTGCTACTTATGGAGAGGTGTTAGCGAGACTAATCACAAGGTACAGATATCTAGTTCATGCAAGTCTCGCACTTAAGATAAAGTCAAGGAGCAAGGTAACTTTGGCAGTCGGGAATAATGATCAAAGATTATCCAACAGAATGTCGGTTTTATATTTAAGCAGGTCTAAAATAAGTGCCAAGAACATGTGGAGGAACGTACGCGCGGAGAACAAACTCACGCTGCGACAGTATGAGAGGGAATGGTCTTTCTAGCTCCTGATTTGATTGCTGCCCGACACCCTGGGTGTAGACGTGTATGGGGAACGTTCTAGATAATGAGCTGGGATCCATGGGAGTGAGAGCTTTGATGAGACCAGCAGCACACAGACACAGAGACAGAGACAGAGACAGAGACAGAGAGAGAGAGAGAGAGAGAGAGAGAGAGAGAGAGAGAGAGAGAGAGAGAGATACAAATACAGAAAAGCTAAGGGGACGAAATAGAATGAAGTAAAAAAAATAAAGAAACCAAATAAAATGTAAATAAAAAGGAAAGAATCAAAACAAAAAGAAAACACGAAAAGAAAGATAGACCAAAAACAAAAAGATGGGCAGGGAGCTAGGAAAGAAAGAAATGGAGAAGGGGAGAGAGAGAGAGAGAGAGAGAGAGAGAGAGAGAGAGAGAGAGAGAGAGAGAGAGAGAGAGAGAGAGAGAGAGAGAGAGAGAGAGAGAGAGAGAGAGAGAGAGAGAGAGAGAGAGAGAGACAGAGAGAGAGAGAGAGAGAGAAAAAAAAACAGGAGAGGGGAGAGAGAGAGAGAGAGAGAGAGAGAGAGAGAAAAAAAAAACAGGAGAGGGGAGAGAGAGTACCTGACCAAAAGGGAGCTGAGCTCTGAGAAGAGGAGAAGTTGAGACCTTGCGGGCTGAGGAAGGAGAAGTTGTAGGAGGCGCATGAGGCTGCTGGGAGGAGCAAGGAGCACCAGAGGAGGAGGAGCAGGAGGAGCAGGAGGAGGAGCGCCAGAAGAAGGGGACCAGACAGCAGGAGGAGGAGGAGGAGGAGCAGGAGGAGAAAGCAGAGATATAAGAGCCATTATGCTAGGGAGGGTACAGTCGCCACAAAGCCCACGCAGGCAGACAGACAGACACACACACACACACACACACACACACACACACACACACACACACACACACACACACACACACACACACACACACACACACACACACACACACACACACACACAACCACACTCCTGCAGCTAGCACAAGCGCATGTATTCCGTCGGTATGCCACAGGTTGCTGTGGCAACAGGCCCCAGAGGGAAGAAATTAAAAGAGATGGCAACACCCCCAACCCCACACACAGCCCTCTCTACCGGTCCACCAAATTACCTCCATTCAGAGAACTATTAGTACACTATATGATCAATAGAGGACCTGGTAGCCGAAGTAGTCAAAGACAGTTTAGTAGTCGAGGACAGTTTAGACTTGTATATACAAGCTTATAATAATAATAATAATAATAATAATAATAATAATAATAATAATAATAATAATAATACAATTTCATGGGAATAAAAATAATTTTGTGTCTTATTTCAATTCAATGTCTAGTGGGTAATTACGTCATTTAAGAAGTTGATACTCAAATGTTGCCTGTTCCTGTAAAAGCAAGGATTCAAAAGGAGGCAGCAGAGGTTAAGAGTTACAGCTAGCGATTAGCGTTTAGCCTAGCTTATAGACCAATCTTCCCAGTGTGCTGTCATGCATGTTAGACCGTTTCTAGACCATGGGAAGATGCACAAGAAGATGCCAAGTAGGCTAGCTAGTCATTCTTACTGAACCATGTCTTAATTTTCCTCCTAAGGCTCTATAAATTCTTATACATATTATGTACTTGACTAAATATATACCATAATCACCTTCAGATAATAAGGGCCTTGATCTACTGGAAGTACAAAAATTATCATTAATAATTGATTGATGGCTTAATAAATAATGGGTGCATTGATGTCAATATATATAGATGGTCATTATTTTAAGACACCTACATTGAAGTAATAACAAACGATAATCCTAAATAATGTTCGGCTTTGAAAACAAAAACATATTTTTTTTCGACACGTTTATCGCTTGTGTTTTTATGTCCAAAAGTGTTTGTAATGGTCTAGTGTGTTGTCTTGCTGTGGCCTCTACTCCGACTATCACCCGTTGGGTGCCCCAGTGGTACTGTGTGTCCTGGCCCTGGTTCTCAGGGAGGCGGAGCTGGTCTACCTGGAGAGCGGGTGCTGGTCCGGGTTAGGGAACGTTCTTTGGACTTGTAGGGATAGCGTAACGTCGTGTCCAGCAGCTTGAAGCTCTCCTTCAGGGAGTGGGCCTGGTAGTACTCCACTAACTCCTGATAACACACAGACACAACATTATAGAAGATATGGTTCGCTTCGTTAGTCCCGTGAATACATCTCAGATGGGTGTCATGGGGTCACAACAGAAAGTACAGAAGACAGTAATTGTCAGATAGAATGAAATATGTGTAGGAAAGATGTAAGTGATATTATCCGCAAATAAACAACATTAGAGACGGTGTTGATGCAACATCTCACTACTGTAGTGACATGTTTGAGAGCCAAACAGGTAATTAACGCCGAACAAAACATCAATACATCCTTTGGGATTTGCGTGGCTCGTACAAACATAAGACAAAACCCGCTATCCAGCTGTTTGTTTGCCAGATGCAGGGGAAAGCGGAATGCTGTGTCCTTGTTGGGGGAAATTCTATGCTTGCCAACAACAACATTCAGCTATAGAGTCGGTTACCTTGATCAGATTTGGATGTAGAATAGGCATAACACAGATGTATATTTCATTATCCAAATTCGGTTGTTTACCAGAAGACTTTCAAATTTCTTGGCCTCTGTGATGTGAATCCAACTGTCCTTCTCAATGACCTTGATGTGCTTCACTTCATCGTTGAACCTAAACACACACACACACACACACACACACACACACACACACACACACACACACACACACACACACACACACACACACACACACACACACACACACACACACACACACACACACACAGTTCAAACAAGCCACAGAGGAATATCATAATCAGATTCAGAACCCTAGTATGAAGTCATCCCAACATCTCTCATATCCATCAGCGGTCGTATCCTTTCCCTCTGGGACTCACCCCCCGCCCTTTTCCAGGCAGGATATACAAACAGGAAATGCGATCAAACATGCAATTAACCACGCTGTAATTAGATGGTAGTTTAGAAAGCGACTCAGAAATCCCCACAGGAATTCCTCTCTTCAGCTAAATAAAACCCACAGAAACGTGTTCTGGAATTATGCCAGCGTTCCCAGATGAAACCCGGACAATTTCTCCCCAGCAAAGATCTAGATATAGAGATCCACATCAACACAATCAAAGAGCTCCATCTACATTCATTCAGAGTCTGGAGTCTTCTTAGAGTTCTGGAATATTTCCAGAGGTCTAGAATTTTCCTTTGATTCCTTGAATCTTCCCCAGTGAGTTCTTAAGACTCTTCCTGGGGTTTGAAGGACACTCACTTGATGCTAATGGCGAAGCGTTCCGCCTCGGCAGTGCGCTCCCTGATCAAGTAGGTCCCGCTGATGTGGGACTTCAGCAGGTTGTCTGCCTGCTGCCGCTCCATGTTCCCAGCAAACCTACATAGCAGGAGGGGGGAGAGGGCTGTTCACATGGCGATCAGATGTTTACGGCATCTTTCATGGCATCACATGACAGCATCGAAAAATGGGCACCAGGGCCCGAGGAAAAAACACAAAAAGGAAAGTGAAAGTGAAAGTTAAATAATATTTAAGGGAGTTCACTATTTTAGTTCTAAATGTACTGCAGCAAATCATGGCAGTCCTTCAGGAATATAAATAAAACTACACTATTATTACTCTGAATAAGGTTGCTCAGTCCCGAGAGATACAGCAGCAGGGAGATCCTTTGATAACAAAAATAACAAAATACGCCCATATCCTTCACACAGAACTCACCAAGGGTAACCATAGTAGTCCGTCTCCCTTGACGACTGTCGACTAGGACACGACTGGAATGGCTGTTGGCGACAAAGCGAAAAACACAAGAGGATCCAATCATGCACACTAAAATCACAGCCATTAGTGCACAGGCAGATCATTACACACTAACACACCATAGAGGGTGCTTAAGAGGACGCTAAGGAAGAGTGGGGCTATTCCACAGTGTTATATAGGAGACATTGTGATTGGATTTGGATGGATTTGCCTACCTTGGGGTCCAAACATGGCTTGACGCATGTACTGGGGAAAAAGCCGCTCTTGTGTGTCTGGAGGATTTTACCCTGGGGAAAGATAGTCAAATATATGAGCCACTTATCAGCCATATATCAGCCTTATATCACATCCAGGACCTAGCCAGATATCAGCCAGATACCAGCCTTATATCAGCCAGTTACCAGCCTTATATCAGCCAGTTACCAGCCTTATATCAGCCAGTTACCAGCCTTATACCAGCCAGTTATCAGCCTTATATCAGCCAGTTATCAGCCTTATATCAGCCAGTTATCAGCCTTATATCAGCCAGTTATCAGCCTTATATCAGCCAGTTGCCAGCCTTATATCAGCCAGTTATCAGCCTTATATCAGCCAGGTGCCAGCCTTATATCAGCCAGTTGCCAGCCTTATATCAGCCAGTTATCAGCCTTATATCAGCCAGTTACCAGCCTTATATCAGCCAGTTATCAGCCTTATATCAGCCAGTTGCTAGCCTTATATCAGCCAGGAGAACTGATGACATTCAGCCCTGGGCAGAATCATTTTTAAATGAGATGAAGATTACAACCACAGAACGCTATAAATAATAAATACGTTTTTCGTGCATTCCGTATCTGTTCTATTGAAAGCGATAATATAAAATCCTGTATACAGTTAATTAATTACACTTTATCAAAGGCGACAATGGATGGGGAGCTTTCTTTTTGACTTGGAGTTGAATACCCTAGCCAATGCTCTTTCTGTGTGAAGTCAGCGAGCTGTAAGGGGGGTGTAATAGCTATGGGCGTGGGGTCTTTAGGGGGTCGAGTGGTGTTTCCCCTCACCTCCCACCAGGAGGTCTCAGGCTCCCCCTTCAGCAGCTCGATGAAGTCCCCGGTCTGGAGGGCCAGCGGGGGCTTCCCCGGGGGCGCGGGCGTGCCGTGGTAGTTCCGCACCGCCACCATCTTAGGACCTGCCGGGGAACATCGAGATCAGAATCAGTAATTTGAACCGTGCAAACAAGCAAAAAGGGATGGAATGATACAAAGAGAAAAACTTAGTCGCTCTTGACCACTAGTTTATTCATTCAATATTTCTGAACAAAGTCAGATTCATAAGACTGTTATTACAATGATAATATTAATGCCTACACGTTATACATATTAACGTGTTCCTTCCTACTTACACTTTTTCAGTTGTGCTAGTACACTTAATAGACACAGCTTTGTCTCACATTCTCTTTCGATTCAAATTCAAACTTACATTATCTTTGACTATTTTTTGGTAGGTATATTTGTTGTAAGCAGCCCATTAGAGGGCAGTATTGAGCTGTGGTAGAGTGTGGAGTCGACTTAAGGAGAAACATGAGGATACCATGGGACAGAAATAGAAACACTTCTCTACTCAAACTTACCCAACGACATCCCAGCTTCCTGTACCGCAATAAAAAATAAAAAGAACATCCAATTAGCAAACAAATCATTGTTTTTGCTGTGCCATGGCCAATGAACATGAACATCATAAGAAAGAAGGAAAAAAACTGAGCATATATAGAGAGCGAGAAAGAGAGATAGAAAAGAGAAAGCAAGAGTGAATGAGAGAGAGCGAGCGAGAGCGAGTGATAGAGGCAGAAAGACACATGAAGAGAGGCAGGGCCAGACAGAAAGGTGGAGAGAGATGAGAGAGAAACAGTGCAAGGGAAGTTTTAGAGGAGAAGGCAGAGAGCAAGAAAGGGAGAGGGAGACAGTCTTCCATAAACAGATAGAGACAAGTGACATCCAAAAGTTAAGTACACTGAAACTCTTAAAGTATGGAATCCACTTACCAGATCATGGGGATCTGAAAGGAGAGAAAGGGGAGAAGAGTTAATGGTGAGAAAGCTTCCCGTTGACTCATTTCTCGGTCAGTCTGTCTGTCGGGTGTACAAGAGGACTCTGTCTGTCTGTCTGTCTGTGGTCACTTACTGATTTTACAGATGGTGATAACTTCCAGGCACTCCTTGTGTGCACCTGTGCCACAATGTGCACAGAAATAGCCCTGGTAGAAGATGCCCCTGGATAGAGCATGTGCACACACACACACACACACACACACACACACACACACACACACACACACACACACACACACACACACACACACACACACACACACACAGGCAGAAGAAATTAAAGATACAACCGTTAGTACATTCTCATCCATGTATAACAGACCATTATGACAATACATAGTAGGACACATTCAGTACTACTATCAATTAAAACACACAGGAAATAAAATATACACAAAATAAATATTTGAAGTGTTAAATACCCGTACATTACTCTTCATAGAGAAACACATCGTAGGACATGTTGCAGACTTTCGTAAATATAATTAAAAACATCTTTCTAGCTATAATCACATCCTATCCACCCAGCGTTTTGATCTAGTACTACAGGAATAACAGCACTCAAAGAACTATAAGTTTACATATCAGTGTGTCCCAGAATACCTCCTGTATGCTATGTCCTACACTGACTCTGGGGTTGTAACTGACTCAGTAATAAGCAGTGGTAGGCGGCGCAGCACTAGCGTTTACCAACACTGCAGATAGAGGTTAAAGCAGAGCCACCGAGCTGATGGGTCAATACGCAACATGCCGTTTAGAATGCAAACCATGGAGGTCAGGGTGGCACTCTACGTGACCAAAACTCCATTTCCCATGAGGCCAAGCTTGGTTCGCTTGGAATGGAGGTTGAGCAGGGATGGTAAAGGGTTTGGGAGGGAATTTGTGGCATGTAAATATATTTTGCTTATTAGTGTACTTTTATATACATTATTTTTTAAGGGTTTTAGCCTTAATCATATGCATACTGTTTTATTGTGTTACAAATTCACTCCTTAAAGGTTGGGTATGGAATTCTCTATTTCGGCCATTATGGCAAAATTACTTGAAATCCTTATCATAACCCACTTACAGCCACTGAGTTAGAAGTACTGACATGAAAATTAATCAAGTCAATCATCTGTGGAACGGGCAGGGCTCGAAAAACTCCAGCCAATGATTTCCAGAACCACCGAGTGGCATAGGCCAGTAAGTATGTCAATCAAACGGTCGTACTGCACTCCCCCTCCCCCGCTCCCCGCGCGTGACCCCTTCGTGCACGTACTCAAAGCTCGTGACCCAGAGCAAGCTTCTGTGTGTTGTTATCCTGCGGTAGCTACTGGAGCTAGCTAACTAGCTAATCTACATTAGGTCCTAGCACTAGAAGACAACCCTAAACTCCAACCTAGCTAGCCTGGCTCGCTCTCGCGCATCTGTGGTCGCGCTCGTGCATGATTGCGCGTCCAGACACCTGTAAGATTCCCTGTTAAATGACGTAATCTGACGTAACGAACGAATCAAAACGAACGAATCAAACAAACGAATCGTCATAGTGAACTGAACTGAAAGAACTAGTTCCCGGAAAATAATAATTTTGCCCATCCCTAGCGTCCGTGTACATGGAATGGGTGGAGTCATAGTCAGCGTTGAAGGAAAGGGGGTAGGACCATTTGAGTTGTGTATTTTCAAAATCTGCTGGCGTTTCGCAATCCCATACCCAACCTTTAATTACCACTAAATATGCACTCTGCTGAGATAAAACTTCAGGATGCTTTGACAGTTTGTTGGGATTAAAAAGTTAATCCGACCTCTTCCGTGGAAATGGGCTGTTATTGAAATAAGGGTGGCTAAACTGGAACATGCTTAAGACGACATACTGCAGTTTATGATGCGTGATGAAAGATCCCGATATTAGAGTCACATTTCTGAATACCTTAACAACATCTTGCAGGCACGGCAGTTGGTGTTCTTATCAAAGGTGTGCATCTGGAAGTTGTGATGATTGGCTGTGGCTCTCTCAGGCTTGATGTTGGACCTGGTGTGATTGGAGAGCACACCTTCGAGTCATCACAAAACGCAAGGAGAGACGATTGTTTGAGGGGTGAAAGTGTGACACCTGGGGGAAGAGACCATTGGAAACTCACATGGCCATTTCAAACTGCTCCATCCACTTCCTCTTGGTCTCCTCCGTCTTGCAGAAGAACTGGAAGCCCTGCTTGCCTTGCAGGTGGATCAGGTAGAAGCCGTACGACCACTGGGGGCACAGAGCGAGTGAGGCGTGGGGCGGAACACGCGCACGGAGGCACACGGACAAGACAAGCACACAGAAGCCCAAAGGGAAACCAGCATCGATAGTCTCCACACCAAAGGATGCGGAGACACCCCCTCAACATATGTTCTCATCTCCCCAGAGTCATGAAGCATGCCAAGCGGTTTCTTCGAGACAATAATGGAGGGTCCATGCGACACCCAATAACAAATCAATGCAGTTTTTATGATGCGGAAGAGTTTTAAACAAAAGGGGTTAACGTCAGCTTACCATTTTTCCACTCGACTGGTAAGCATGCGAAAGGAGAAAGAAGACATCAGAGAGAGAAAGAGCCGCTTACACATGCGACACGGACACACATGCAGATTATGATTATTTTGACACCAAAAACAAAAGAAAGGAGCCCTGTTAGACCGCTGGCGGTATCGCGTGATCTCCACCGCGCATGAATCATAAATGACCTGCTTTGCATTTTTATCCAGTGTGAACTTGAAAGCATGGCCATGCAACAACGCATGTCAGACACCTCAATGCAGTACTGATGAGTCGCAGATCTGAAATTACCATCGACCAAATCACGTCGCTCAAGGGCATCGATTAGAATAATTGCGTGGATCATTATTCCGATAACCAGGCTGAGAAGGGTGGTGTTCTATCATCTCCGTCGCCCTGCCTCCTCACCTTCTTCATATCCCTGTTGTTCATGAGGTCGTCTGACATTTTGTAGGACTGAAGCTCAATGATCTCCTTGAGCTCATAGCTGTAGCCCTTTCTCTTGCACACGATCACCACCTTGTCAAACAAGAAGATGTACCTGCAAACACAAACGCATACACATGACCTGTTAGGCCAGCCGCTTTAAACGCTTTAAAATTGTAATGTCTCTGATTCGGTTTCATTGAGGAACCATTTGTGTGGGTTGAGAGGGCGCAGAGGTCCGGTCTTACCGGTCCTGTTTAGTTCTGTTGATGATAGAGGACACTTTGAGTTCTCCGTCGATCTTTGGCCTGCCGTACTCCTCCAGTTTGACCTGCTGCTTAGGGCACACAAACAACCACCCTGGTCAACCTTTCACTCCCCCACAGAGAACTCCAAGTCAGGCTTATGCTAGTAACTTATGCTAATCACTTATGCTAATATAGCTAATGCCAAAAGCGCAATATATAATGCAACATGTCTATTATGCAACTCTTAGGATAATCTCAGAAGAGCAGAGTTTTATTTAAAGTGATCTTCTCAAACTACATTCAGTTCAAAATGGAACATATATTTCCCGCAAGGTCTCCCTCGTTTTTCAGCGCCTGAGACAACTCAGGGATGTCGGGGGTTTTGATTAATACAACAAAATGCACCATTTTACCACTGGAAATGGTACCCTGACTTCAGGGTACCATTTATTGTTATTTTCCAGTCATTTAGAATGCATCCCCAGGGCTCCCCGGCGGCGGTGCGGTACCTCCCTGGTGTTATATCAGCCCTCTAGCCCACATCCCTCTCCATACGTCCCTGCTCGGCCAGGGACGTATGGGAAGGCAACTGAAAAATGTTCTCTCTGCTGGCTGTCCCCGAGGGTTCAACCTCCACTTGCTCCCCAGTACACTCCGATATATTATTCAGTCAGAAAGCTATAGCTGTACCATTAGGCTCTAGTCACTCTGCTTCTACATGTACACAAACACATACAGCCTATGATGTATAGGTGTACTTGTAGGTATATATTGTATATATATGAGGCGATTTATAGGTAGGGTATACAGACAGACGTACTGGTAGACCGATAGATAGATACATGATCGATAGATAGAACAATAGACAGATAGATTGGTGGCTAGATAAATAACAGCTCAAAGTCTAGCAACACAGGGGAAGAGTTCATGAGAGGAAAGAAGGTAGGCACCACTTTGGCTTTTGCATAACTGGCCTGGTAATTTTCTGCAAGGCTAAATGATTCAACATGGACTACTTTAAATGCACTGAATTAGATGGAGGCACAGAGCCACAGAAGTTCTCTTAGTTGCGAAAAATAAGGATTTATATTAGTGGACATTTCATGCAAGTGCTCTTTTATTCTGAACTAACCATCACCTTGAAACAAATTAAATAAAAAAGGTAAAAAGTATAAAAGTGCTTTAGAATACATCTAATACAAATATAATTAAGTTATCATGCAATTCTTCAGAAGTACTTACAAGGTTTTCGATGGAACTTTGGAATTCACTAATTTTCTTCAGTGTCTCGTTGTCTCGCTTCACTTCGTTGATGTACATCGCCAGGTCCTTGGAAAGCACAGTAGTGCGGGATTAGTTCAACAAGTTCCACTTTTCACCCTTTTTTGATTAGGTTTTCATGTATCTTAGTAGACATTCTTAAACTCACGGTGAGGGCATAGTCACTGTACAACAGTGGTTCACAAATTCAGCTTTTGAACCCATTTTTTTTGTAAATTACTGCAACCCCAACTCAACATCAGGCCCCACTAAAGGTGGGAAGTATACTTCATCAAGAACAATCAAATATCTATAGCTTATAAGTCAACAATTTCCAACGACCTCACATGTTGGGGAATATTTCTCTACACACATGTACATACGCAGAAGGCACAGACGGATGTGACTGAACACAGACACGCAAATCATATGTAAAAAACTAAATGAGAACAAAGACAGCGCAAACCTGCATGGCCTCCAGGGCTTCTTTCAGCTGCTGTCTCTCCGGTCTCTCTGCAGAGTGACTCAGGAGTTCCTGGAGAGAAACGCGTGATGTCAACATCGACAACAACAACTCAAGGAACAAACAAGACCCACTATCAAATCCAGCAGAAGTCAAAAGTCCTCCTTTTATTTTTAAACTAAAATGACCAATGTTAATGTCTTTACATAGAAGGTCAGAAACGTCTAATTATATTCTTCTGTGTTTACCACCTTACCATCTTCCGCCCGATACTCGGCCCTACCTAAGCCAGCCACCCATGTTCCATCTCTGAAACTATACAGAGAGGTGAGCCAAAAGGTTGGCATCCTTCAGTGAGCTGTCAAACCCCTACCTGCTCCTTAATGACCTGTATCTAAAAGTCACTTTGGATAGAAGTGTCTGGCTGCCTGGTGACTGAATAGTAACAATAGGACCCCACCAAAAATGCATTCATCATTTTCACATTGCTGGAGAATGATTACTCATGTGTATTGTATCGGCTGATTGGCAAACAATAGGAATATAGGGAGAATAAAAGAGATCTCACTGAAAGGTCATGGACGCTCAAACACACACGGCAGACACACTCAGCTCTAGAGGAAGCCCTGGGGCTTTAAGCTGTGGTAATCCTTTACTGCAGTGCCATGTGAGGCAGGGAAATGGGCTGAGTTTAATCTGATTTCAGCATGCTTGATTTGACCTCAGAGCCCCGCAGGGCCTCTGTTGACTATAAAGATGAAAGTGTCCCTCCACTAATGTGGAACTTCACTAACACCTGGCTAAACCTATCAACTAGCCCCGTAATCACCTTGACAAAAAAAGCTCCTAGCCAAGCATTAAGCCAAACCATCGTCTAGCCAAACAATGACCTGTCCTAGCCATCAATTTGCCAAACAATCACCTAGCTATGCAATAATCTAGCCACAGATACACCTAACAATAGCAAAACGATCACCTAATTTTACACGTAGCTAAACTATTTGCCAAAATCAATACAGCGAAACTATCACAGGGCAAATCAATAAGCCACAGACAATGAGCCAAATGGTCAATTATGGTCTCGTCCAAAAAATGCCCCAAAATGATTACTTAGCCAAAGAATAACCAAAGTCAAATAAACAGAAGACGAAATACTCACAAACAAATAAACAAACACCCATTTAAAAAAACAAAAAACATCCTAACTGGCCCAGCTATACCTCTAAACCGCCCACAGCTTCTTTCAACAAATCAGCACAACAAGGCTGTTCAAAATTAAGATTAAGAGTCACACAAGGTAAAATAGCATCTTTGGGTGTTGGAAAATGCTGAATGAATGTGTACGGAAGAGGCTAACCCTGCGAACGACGATGCGTTTCCGTTTCCCCGAGGTAGCGTGGCCGTGGTCTCTGTGTTGGTGTTGGGTGGGTTCTATGTGCCTACCTTCAGCAGTAGATGGTATTTCAGGACCCTCTGCATTGGAACCACCAGAAGATCCTGCAGCTTGAACTTCCCTTCCTGCACCTTCATTGTGCACTCCTAAAATAACACACAAACCCAGACAGACACAGTAACACACAGCATTACACACAATATGTTGCATTTAAAAGCTGCAGATTGTACTACTTGTTTAAACAATTAGGGGCGAGATGATTCATTGCCCAGTTGATTAATTACTTAATCATGGAGTTGCGTTCACCGTCTATCGCCTCAGCAAACCCACGACCCCAGTGAAAGAGGCTACATATTGCTAATGCACAGACCTAATTGTTCTGTAGGGCAAACCGCACCAGGACAATTAGCATTTATGCTGATTGGGGACATTGCTCAGGGTGCTGGATGTATTTCGTCTTGTCTAGCTCAATATGGTCAACTAGTGGAGCATGTCATTACAACTGCCAGGGTTAAGGGTTTTGTTCCCACTGGGGCCACAGATGCTAAGAAATCGATGCACTCACAGTACTGTATGGCACAAAGTACCAACATTTCCCATCTACCTAGAATTATCAATTTATTCCAAAAGGCAGGATAAGTTCCAGACTGAAAAAAATGAACAAGCTGATTATTTGTCTAACTAGCCAGTGAGGAGCAATGTCCCCCGAGAGAGAGAGAGAGAGAGAGAGAGAGAGAGAGAGAGAGAGAGAGAGAGAGAGAGAGAGAGAGAGAGAGAGAGAGAGAGAAAGAAAGAAAGAAAGAAAGAAAGAAAGAAAGAAAGAAAGAAAGAAAGAAAGAAAGAAAGAAAGAAAGAAAGAAAGAGAGAGAAAATAAAAGTCAAAGAGAGAAAAGAGGAGAGAGAAAGAGAAGAGAAGAGAGGGAGAAATGCTTTCCATTTTGTCAACAGGATCCATGTCTAATTTGCTCCCATTCTCTCGCCGGGCTAAACCATGATCTACCTTAATCCTCCTCCATTGCACTAGCGCATTAACCTTACCCTGTTTCTAGTAAGAATTCAGGGGCTGAAAATTGGGGTGTGGGCTGTAATTGAGAATAATGACCGTTTATATGCTAGCAAGCATTTAAAAGAACATTTCACACAATATTATCCATACCTATTAGAAGTACTAAAGTACATTCAACAAGTCATGGTTCCATTATTGTAATCCTGTTTCCATTGGTACTGGCCTTTTAAAATAAAATCTATGTTCCCTGATGAGGATTTAACTTGTAATTGAGGGAGTGGAGTCTCTTTAGGTCTTAGGCTGAGTCTCTCACTGGGCGGTGAAACTGTGTGTGTGGCCTGACCATGGTTTTGACTTGATCTTACAAGGACATTATATTTGTGTAGCGCTTAATCACAGATACAGCCTCAGAGGACTTTTTTCTCTTCTTTCCTTTATTTTTTATCTACAAAGAATAAGCCTGCACTCAACGGTAACTGACATGGTAATGCATTTGTTTGGAAACCTTATCATAATCAATAGCTGTCCTCTTCTCTCAAAAATTCATGTTCAAAACTATTTTAAACAGATGACAACATTGATAATGACTTGTATTCGTCTTTGCTGTGGTATCGACCGAAAAATGCATAATTGAACATCCCAATCTAATGCATAACAAGAAGTTGGAAAACTTTGTTCGATCAGTTGAACTTCTACTGCACTGTTACATCGACTCCATCTTGAATTCCTTCCCACTCTATCTTATGGTCCCTCTCTGCTTCTCCCGGCCATACGGCCAATCACCACTTAGACATTTGCATATTTCCAAACAGTGGGTGGATCAGTCACTTTCTTCTCCTGTTTTTTAGCTTCCTTGAACATGTAAAACCTTTCACAATGTATCCATAGGCCTGCGTGTATTTGTTGTACCTGTTCCGACCTTGAAACCTGTCCAACAAATAATAACATGCAAATAGCAGGAGGTGGGTTACCTCAACTTTAACCTTAACCTCCTCCCGCGTGGCGATGAGGTCGTCCAGTGTCTTCTGAGCCGTCTCCATGTGGCTGCAGTACTGACCGTAGATCAACAACCTGTAAAAACACATTCACACTCAGTCACTATCACTGTTATTATCACTCTAAATGTCTCCATATGGCTGCGGTACTGACCGTAGATCAACAACCTGTTAAAAACACATTCACACTCAGTCACTATCACTGTTATTATCATTCTTAATGTCCCTTTCATGTGGCTGCAATGCTGTTAATATCCCGGTCAAGATCACAATCTAACTTTTAATATCACCGTGTGTGCAGCAGTGGCTCAGTAGGGAGAGCCGGTTGACCGGCTATTGGAAGGTCAAAAGGTAGTTCGATCCCTGGTTCCTCCTAGCGTGTCGCGGTGTCCCTGAGCAAGACGCCCATGCCTAACTGCTCCCAACAACTGTGTGAAGTTGGTTTTGAATGGACCATTATATCACATTAAAACTGTTCATATCCCACTATCACTGTTAATATAGGGATTATCACCATCAATATAACTTGATCACCTAACATCAAAACTATCAGTCAATTTCACGATATCCCTGTACCCCTGTTCGCATCACAATATCACTGTTAGTATCATGACTATAAAATATCACAGTTACTAACTCATTCACTAACTCACAGTTGAGATCACTATATCACAGTCAATATCACAGTCCATACCAATCATTCTTGAATCACTTGGACGTGTGCCTTCTCTGCCTCGCCTCAAATAACACGATCTGCTAAATAACTTCATGTAAAGGTCAGTGCGTCGTGTTCCTGGGTCACTCTCAGAATGGAAACGAAGGCGCTTTTGGCGAACTAGATGGTGTGCGAATAGAAGTCCACCCTGGTGATTGGAGATATATACGTGACTGTTTAATTATACCCTTTGTTGTGTTCGAGCCAGTTAATTGTATATAATACCTCACCATCTACCTTACTATCTCGCACATATTACCCCCTGCGGATCCCTCTGAATTGTAATTTATATGAATATATATACGTGTAAATAAATGATCTGTGATATAAATATAGATAGATGAACACCTTGCCACTCCAATAAGAGAGGATGGTTATGTACAAGATGTGAATGCTGATGTCCCTTACAAAAGACACTTAGATACCATAATGTTGGGAATGTATGCAGTACAGTTATGTCAGCATTGAGTACACAAATTAGCTCATATTGCTCCAACTGTTGCCAGTGCCACTAGACACTATTGGGGACGAGTATAAAATGAAAAAGTGCATAATTAAGGGAACATCGTTGAGAGTAGACATGAGTAATATCTACCCATGTGCTGCCAATTCGCTTTAATTTAAGTTAATTAATGAAAAGAAGCTCAGTGATTTTAATCAGACACTCATACGGGCTCCTCTTAGTTTTATAGTGAGGAGAGAGAGAGAGAGAGAGAGAGAGATCTTCACAAATGGAGGCTGCCCTCATTAGATCACACAATGGACCCGCGACATCATCTGTGGAGTCTCTTCAAAATGGAAGTGGTTCAGAGAATTCAGCTTGCAACAACACATGGCACACATCACTTCCTCTTCCCCCTCTCACTGTCTCTCTCGCCTCTTCTGTCTCCCTCTCACGCCTCCATTTATTTTGTCTCTCCCCCTTTTCCTCTTCTCCCTCTCTCCCTTCCATCCCTCTCACCCGTTCACTCACACCTCCCTCTCACCCTCCGCCTCTCCCTCTCTCCCTCTGACCACGCTCCTCCCCTCCCTCCCTCCCTCCCTCCCTCCCTCCCTCCCTGCGTGTGGATGGCGCACGCAGAAGTAGGCCACTGGATGAGCTGCCGGTGCCAAGCCCCCTCCAGGGCGCCTGGCACTCAAGCTTGAATTTGAGTTTATGAGTGGAGAGGAGAGGAGGAGGAGGAGAGAGAGAAGGAGAGGAGGAGAGGAGAGTAGAAGGAGAGAGACGAGAGAAAGGAGGAGAGGAGAGGAGGGGAAAGACGAAGGTTAGAGGAGAGGAGGTGGAGAGAGAGGAAGGCGAGAGGAGAGGAGAGGTGGAAGAGAGAGAGTTGAGAGGAGAGAGCTGGCACCATGCAGTGTAACCATGGCTCTAGCTGATATCTGACGGATATGTGAGCAGAGTGGGACACGAGCGGTCTCATCACTGTCCTTGTGAATGAGCAAATGAGAAGTCAGAGGAAACATAAGCATTAAGGAAGAAATGGTTGGTATCTCACATGTTATGCTAAAGTTATGCTTTATGTTTCCATTCTTTATTACTCTTATTTTTCATATGTACCCTGTACACATGAACGCACATACACACATGTATATACACACCATGCAAACGCACAAGTACACACACACACACACACACAGCCCGAATAGACCCTCACATTGACGTCTCTTTCCCCTTCATCCTCTCTTCACTGCAGCGTTTTAATAATCCAGAGGAGATCAGTGCATCACTGTACGCCCCCACCGCACTACCACCACCGCCATCCCACCCAGCAGGAGGGCTTCCCGGGCTCCACCATCCCTGACAGGACCCTCAATGCAATGGTTCCCACCAGGCCACGGGGCAAACTGCCCTGCAGTGCCCCGGCAGAGGCTGTGATCAGGACCTTGGACACGTTTAGAAATAGATGCCGCGTTGGCCTTCGGATCTTACATAAACGGGAGGAGCTGCAGTGCTTCTGGATCAAAAGCACGACATCGACCACATCTAATTTCAATGAGTCGTTATTTTATTCAAAGGTTTATGATCTATGTTTTATATTCAATACGAATTTGATTAAATCCAAACCAAAAAACGACTCATCAATATGCAGATGAAGATGTAAAGGTTATAGTGCTTCTTATCGAGAAGAAACGCAAATCCCCCTGTTCACTTGCGTTTGTTTACAGGCCAGTCTTCCCCACTCCGATTTGGCGCCGCCGGTGACATAACACTGCAGCAGGTCAAAGCAGTCAGCGCGACGTCCATGTATGCATGTCTCGGCTTGACTCTGCCCCCGCTCTGAGAGACTGGTCCCTTGGAGAGAGGGCCCCGGGGCCTCCCCTGTCTGCTCCTAAATGATCCAGGAAGGACAACGGGATGGAGAGCAATGAAGGGCTGGTGATGAGTGAGGAGACAGCCACCGTATGGCTCAGCACATTGAGGTCTTCATGCGTGCCATATACCTCTCCCCCCCAACCCCCTCCTCTGCTCCTCCTCCTCCACCTCCTCCTCCTCCACCTCCTCCTCCACAGGCTTGTCACCAGAGCATGACCAGACATGAAGGGCTCCTTCTTTGCACATTTCAGCTCTCTGTGTAGGAGTATTCTCCAGTTATTTTACAGGAATGTTAAAATTCTGTTATGAGCAGTTTGAAATTCCTATCATTCTTTGAGAATGGATGCATTCTTTCATGTGAATGGTCAAATTATTGGATGAGCTGATTCCAATCACAATTGCTTTATGACTATATTGAATGTACTTGTGATGATCATCCCATGTTTATCATTACATTTTTATTTGCATGTTTATCCTCTCTTGTTTGATCTGTAAGCCCTGAATTTCCCTTCTGGGAATAATGAAGATATCGTATCTTGTGTTCTCATGTTCCATCACAGACATGCAGGGCTGGTGTGGAGATGGGGCCGTGATTAGTATTGGTGTGGGGTAGAACGTATAACGGCCGCAAATTAATAGAGAGCGGAAATGTAATTACAGCGAAAGACCAATTTGAAGAAATGACTTGTGCCCTCTTTAACTAGGAAATACAACGTAGTAACACTAAGGCATCGGGTCCATTATTGCATGCTCATTAAAATGAGCATGCAATAGATATGCATCCCTTACAGCACAGGGGTGATACCGCAAGGGAGAGAGATATAGCTCAGCTGATCGGGGTTACAGAGAGGCCATTGCTTATTTTGCAGACAAATGTATGCACTGAATATGAATATGTGGGTAAGCTACGTTTACTAAGCTAAGAAGGCTCTGACTGTAGAGACAGGTGTCCCTGTTTTCCACCATAGTCTTGAATCAATAGGTTGTATCATATTGTTGGCTTATTCTAGGATGCTGTGCTTTAAACATCTTTTGGGGTATTTTGCATCACTAGGGTTAGCGTATGTTTTTGTAGTAGATTGAGGAACATTTCATATTATCATTTTGCTGTACAGAATGACCATGTTACACTGCAAATTGAAATGGATGGTAAAAACCCTAAAGGACACCTTCGCTTTCTACAGGACAATGATGGCAGATGAACAACGTGGGTTCCATCCTGGTCTTGGAGCTCGGTGTGAGCTTCGTGAGGATGGGAAGAGGGTGCCCTGGCCAAGCTCCTCATAACCTCCTGGGGAGGCTCGCTAGGACAATGTTGGAAGCCTTTTCGTCTTTGTAATACTTCGGGGGAAAGAGATGTGTTCTTCCTCCTCCTGCATGGACTCAGGATCCATTCATTTGTGGTTTTGGACTCCTGTCAAGGCTCTGCTTTTTTTTCCCTCTCCTTCATATGACATTCACAACTGGGCCATCAAGAAGTAGGTGGAGATTGTGAGTGCTTTGCAGTTCTCAGTGTGGTCAGTGATGTCAGTTGTTCTGACCACTGAGTACTGACCTCCATGAAGGTCTGGATCCACACCCTGCTCTGAAATACAGAGCTTTATGAATGACCACCTCCAAAGAACAGGGTGAATTCCCAGGGACCAGAAAAGAATAACCAAATGCCTTGAACAAGCACATATTACATTACAAAACATTATTTACACACGACCCCATACCTCACACAACTGAAAGAAAGAAAAACTTGATTCTAACCCCTAGCCGCGTAAGTGGACCCACAAAGCCCGAGCCTTAAGGAAAGCATAGCATTGGAAGCTAGAGCTTACCGCCCCTGACTTCATCACCAACGTGTGTGTGTCCCCGGAGACCCCAATACGAAGCAAGTGGGAAACATCCCGTCCTAAATCTCAGAGTCAGAAGTCGTAGCCAAGAGGATAAGAATAATGCAACCGATGGGGGAAAAGGAAATGCTTGGCGGCGCAAAATGAGCCCTGTAAACACTTAGGTACTTAGAGGATGATTCCACGCCGGTGACAAAACCTCCCTGTTTCTGCGATGATGAATAGCTCACAAAGACGAAAACAAACCAGATGGTTCCTAATCCACGAGCAATTGACTTTCTCTGTTGTGGTTCACAGGCCTCGTGGTAACCCGTTGAGTACGTCAGACCCTGGGAGAATGATGGGACTTGTAACCCATGGGGGTTTCTACCAGTAGACAGAAGGAAATGCAACAGGATAAAAAGAGTGCACCAGATTAAGAGACACAGGTGTTTGATATATCTGATATCACATTGCAGGACAAAATAGTCCTAATCTGTCTTAGTTTTGGCCAACAGTTGTCCTGGTTTTCCTCAAAGAAGCCTGGAAACAAGATATCTCATGGAACTGGTTATTTTCAAATCATGTATTATATTAGCAATATGCTTGATCTGACATGTATCTGACCACAGTCAGAGGTAGACGAAGCAATTTTGCAACAAAGCAAATTTTATCTTTATTTCTACAGAAAGTGAAAGATGTGAAAGGCAAAGCTCCACAAACACAGGAAAATAGTCGGTTTCAAAAACGACAAAAGACTGAATAAACAAACATTTCTAAAGGAGAAGCTGCCACTGTTGTGCTGATATGTACTGAACAGTAACTGAAAAATCACAGCAAAACCTCAGCAACAATCCCTTTATTTGTATATTGTGAGGTTGGATTGAAACCTGAGATCAAGGTTTTCCCTCCTGCTGAACCAAACAACCGAGTTCCCCGTCTTCCCGCAGCAGGGGTAAATAAACACATGTTGAAAAGCGGATCCGCCAGTAAGTACCAACATCTGGGCTACAAAGGAGCTATCCCCTTCAACACCTAACGTGTGCTGCTTGTGTGAGCAGGGAACCTCTCGTTCCCCCCGTTCCCTGCCACCATTATTATATTAACACAAGCCTTTTAATAACCGGCTCTCTTCCTGTCCTCGGGAACACGGTCAGAGGCTTTTGTTCCGCCTTCCTGGAGATAGACAGGAGAACAAAAGCGGTAATAATCCACATACACCCAGAGGCTTGTACACACTCCTGGCCCGGTCGGCTCTAATTAGACCCTGGACGCCATGACGGGAACATTCCCTCACACACACACACAGAGAGGTCCGAAAAAAATACAGTGTCCCTGGACCTGTCACCTCCGCTTTCAGTCCCCACCCCCGGATGTCTGGTTGTTTCTAAGGGGTTCACCAAATGTTTTATTACTGATATATAACTGTGCTTAATGTATTGCTTTCATAGTTTACCCAACACGCTCCTTGCTCAGAAAAAGAGATGTTTACATCAAGTTTTCTATAAAGTCTTTGATTTAGTATGAGTAAGAGGGGGTTGATGTTTGATCCTCTATATACACATGATCATGCAATATATTGAGGATGTTATATTGGCTTGAGACATATTCATTGAGATCTGGAACATGCAACGAGAAATCCTTTGAACACAAGCTCTAGGGATGGCCAATGAGAGAGGGTAAAACCAGCTGTTCCCTAACCTCCTACACTCGTTGGTACAGACATCACCTAAGGGATGTTCTTCCTCCCTCTCTCTCTCTGCGCCTCAGATTTCTTCTTGTTATTTTTCAAATCCTCCTTGAAGTTAGTTGACACATCACACATCGCGGGGAGGAAGAGGTGATGACGTGCAGCATCAAAGCTTTCCCATGCGTCAGCCCTGTTCTCTGGTCCGCTCTGGCCTGGTGTGTGACCATCGGGCCCTAAAAGGGGCGTCCTTCGTGGACAAGTGTTATAGCTGTGTTTACTGGGGGAGGTGCGCTAAGAGACAAGGCAATAGCCCATTGTGACACTGATGAGAGTTAATAATGAAAGCCCTCGTGGTGAAAGTGCAGCAACAAAAGGCAGTGGTTTGGTAAAGCAGGAAATACAGTTGAGAAAGCCCTGGTAACATTGGGAGATTTCAACAATTTGGGTTGCTAGGGCCCAAAGCCAAACTTGACTCAGAAGACCTAGGACCACCTGGAGAAGAAACACTGAAAAGGAGATCCATGAAGGTTACAACTGGATGGGATGTCTCAAGACCAGAGACGATGGAGGGAAGTCTTCAGCCTGTGTTCCTGGTGGAAGTTAAAGGCCTACATTGGTAAAATAAGTAGGGGTGTTTTCAGTCAAATCTGATCAGGGAGGCAAGACCCACATTATCGTCATTTTTTCTTATATATGCAGCTCAGCGATTCCAATGGTTTCTGGTGACTTTTACAGGGTTTTAGGCCTTGAAAATAGTGTAAAGGGGACTCGTTTATGTCACCCCTGAACAGAAGTGACACTGTTTATCTTTCATTCAGTCTTTTGAGGAAATGCATTTACTGCACACTTACAAAGTCTTCAGGTTATATCCTGGAGGGGATCTGTGATGCATGCGATTACACAGAAAACACAACTTCCAGGAACTGCTTCCTGGACCTCCAACCGGGCCCTTACAAAAACCTAGTGGCTGAATCAGCCCAGTAAAGACATCAGCCCAGTGTAGACATCTTCCCAGCAAAGCGGAAGTGACAGGCCTTGAAGGCAGCTAATGTTTTTTGACACCTGGTGTTGGGACCTTCCCATAACCTCCACTCAACGCGTCTAGGAAGACCGCAATTGGGAGCAGAGAGGCTGGCAATATAGAGCCTCAAAAACACCTTCCGGGAATCGCCTGGGGTAGTCATCACAGGGTTAGAACGGGACCAGGCATTAACTCCGGAAATGAGTTTGGAGGACTCGGTAAATGCGAGCGGACGGCGGCAACAAAAGGCCATTTACATTTCTATTTAGAGCACATCGGTGCCCCGCAGAACACACTCTACCCTTTGCACCGGCGAGTGCTCGTGCCGCTTCAGAAGAGAGGAGGGGAGCGAGATAAAGCCAGTGACATTTTCAACGTGGCAGTCGCTACAAAGACAAATGTGCCGAAGAAAAGGCACCCGGGTCTATTTCCTGAGTCGCGAGGGGACCGAAATATAAAGAAAAAGCGGCATTGTTGCAAAGGTCAGTGGGACTTACAAGCCCAGATAGCCAAATGAGTGACACGGCAGCAGGCGGGCCTGAGATCCTGGGCAGGACAGACGTGGACGGGGAGCATGAGTCCCCCTGGTTCTACCGTAATACCATCAACCAATAGATAGGGAGCTGCAGCACGCTCATTATGAGGCAACTACTGGCGCCAATGGCGCTGATAACTGGGAGAGGAAGTGATGCACATCATCAGCAATTCAACTGAACCTCCATCCTGAAATACTCTCCATCTATGTCTATACAATGAGGATGTCAGGGAATCCCCTGTTAACAGAGCCCACCATTTCGTTAAATGTTTAGCGGAAGCGAAGACGATGTTTGATGATTTAACACATTTTGTGCTTCGATTTTTTTTTGTGCATTGATTGTAAGCTTTGATTGATCTCAGCCTCACTTGTAAGTAGCTTTGGATAAAAGTGTCTGCTAAATGAATACATGTAAATATATGTAAATTAAAACTGTAGACTGTCTGCTCAAATGCAAATCCCTGTGCATTCACAGGTATATCAAGCCTCAAATGCTGGATTTACCTGTCTGACTGCTGCTAATTCCTATTATGTACTAATGCTAATCCCATGATTATTTAATCCTATGATTAGCATTAGCTAATGTCACGGAGTAAGAGCAGCGCAAACCATAAATATTTCCAATTTACTTTTCAGTTACATTTAGCCGACAATTTCACTCAAAGCGCCAATATTCCCTGGGTAACGATAATTAGTTGTGGCAGCCAGTCAAATTGAAAACTGTGATTGGGTTTAGTGTCTTTGAATCGGTCCACTTTGGAGGGAGGTGCCGGGCTACATTATGGTTGACTCTGTGCAGGGATTTGTTAATTTTACCGTCGCTACTGGAATCTGTGTCGGGGCTCAACTCCAGGCCGGAGCAGGAAGTACTTGGCAGGCTGATCGCTTTCTGAATTGCGTGCAAGTTAAGACTTGCATACGTCCCAGCAATCGGATCAAGTCCTCCAATGAACTAAACAGGCAACACTGTGTGTGGATTTTAACGTGTGGGAGTATGTGTGTGTGTGTGTGTGAATATGTGTGTGTGTGTGTGACAATTTGTGTTATACTTGTGAATACGTGTGTGTGTGTGTGTGTGATTGTGTGTGTTTGCATAACCGTTTCCTTGTGTGTGTGCTTGCATGTCTGTGATCGAATGTTTGTGTGAGTGTGTCTGGCTTCATACATGTGTTCCTGTGTGCACTTCTGTGTGTTTGTGTTTTTTTTTTTGGTTTGTGCCATCATACGTGGTTCTGCGTGTGCTTCGGGTGCGTTCGTCTGTGCCTGCGTCTTTGTGGAAGAGAGGGGAGGATGGAGAGGGAGAGATGGAAGCCGTTTCTTCAGATGTGCCCTGTCATGCTAGCATGTCGTGAGGCAGCACTCGGGCGCGGGCAGAGGGAGTCATGTTGGAAGCGACGGCCACCTACACCCACTGAAGAGCCCTCAGGCCAGCTGTCCGGCCCTTCCCAGGGATGAGGAGATTAAGTTAAAATTAAAACACCCAGAGAGGAGGGAGGGAAGGGAGGATAGCTAGAGCAGAATCATGTTACAGAGATGAGGGAGAGGATAGAGAGAGGATGAGGGAGAGGACAGGAGGAGAGGAAAGTGGGAAGGAGTAGAGAGGAGGAGGGGGGATGAGGGAGAGGAAAGGAGGAAGGAGTAGAGGGGAGGAAAGGGGATGAGTGGGGAGCAAAGGATAAGAGTAGACGGGAGGAAATTAAAAGGCAGAGAAGGAGAAGAGGAGATAAGAAGAGACGAAAGGAGAAAAGAGCAGACTGGAAAGTGCAGAAGAGACACAGGGAGTGAAACAAATAAGGAGGAGAGCGGATGAAGGAGAGGGGAGGAGGGGATAGAGGAGAGGAGAATAGGAGATGAGGGGAAAGTAAAAGTGAGGAGCATGGGGGGAAATGAGCAGAGAGGAAGAACGCATGAACGCACACATCTCAAGTCAAATGTATCCGACTTCCACACATTGGGATGTGTCTGGACTGCACTATAGCAAGGCTTAACACTTAACACTCACACACACACACACACACCATCATCATACCGTGCCTACTGCATACGAAATCATGACCTCGTGCCAAGACCAATCACCGGCGTCAACACCGTTACCCAGGATGCAACAGCACTCGGCCCAGCATGGAGCAGTCTTGGTTCCGCTCAACGCCAGATTAACCACACTTAACCCAGTAGAGAGCAGACACACCGTCTCACTTAAAGAACCCACAAACACACACACACAAAGGCTGGGACCCTCGAGTACTAAACACACACACACACACACACACACACACACACACACACACACACACACACACACACACACACACACACACACACACACACACACACACACACACACACACACACACACACACAGGCTGGATCCCAAGAGTACTGGATACACCCACATACAGGCTGTTCTAATAGAGTACTACCCGATACACACACACATACAGTCTGGGACCCTAGAGTACTCTATAAACACATACATTCAGGCTGTTCTAATAGAGTAATACCCTATACACAGATCACATTTGGATGGTTGAAGGGGTTAACGGCAGTCATGTGGTGGGTGGGGTATTTTGGAGTGTGTGTATGTGCGGGTGTGTGTAAGTGTATCTTTCTATGAGTGTGTGTGTGTGTGTGTGTGTGTGTGTGTGTGTGTGTGTGTGTGTGTGTGTGTGTGTGTGTGTGTGTGTGTGTGTGTGTGTGTGTGTGTGTGCGTGTGTGTGTGTGTGTGTTAACGTGGCAATATGATTAAGAGAGGAAGGAGATGAGGAAGAGGAAGGAGAGAAGGGGGGGCGAAGAGGAGAGGATAAGAGGGGAGAGGAGAGGGGGGACGGGATGAGAGCAGAAAAGAGAAGATGAGAGAGGATCAGGGAGAGAAAGGGGGAGAGGAGAGGTAACGAGGGAGCAGTAGAAGGAGAGAAGAGGAAAGTAGAAAGGAGAAGTGAAGTGTAGAGAAGCAAAGAGAGGAGAGAGGAGAGAAGGACAAAAGAGAGGAGAGAAGACGAGGAGAGCTCAGAAGAGAGCAGAACAGCTGGGATTAGACACAGAACAAATCTGATAAGAGGGGCGGCACAATTGTGTTTAGGAAACATCTGACTCAACAGAAAGCGGGGAGACTTTGGGTGCCGCGACTTTGAGTAGATTTACAGGGCTCATCTGATTGGTGGACAGATGCATCGTCAGCTTTTTTTTTCCCTCTCGCATCTTTTTGTTTTAATTGATTCATTGCGTCAACAGTAATCCTGTCTATCCGCTGTGTAATCCTGGGAGACCTAAAGCAACCCTGTGTCTCCCCAGGACAGGCCTGAAGCAGAGGTCCTGAGTAAAATGTGTAGAATTAATGCCATCATAAACACCTGGAGGGAGTTTTGGGGACACAAGTGGTCACACACGGACACACACTCCGATTCTATCTCTCAATACCAGCTTCATTAACACAACACGTTGTGCATGCAGACACAGACATCAACACAAGATATTTTATTCATTAAGACACACACACACACGCAAACACACACACACACACACAAACACATCAATCCGACACACACACACACACACACACACATCAACCCAAAACATATCCTTTTCATAAACACACAGATGACAGTAAATCGATGTATCCCTGACCTCTCCTTGAAGTCCAGGAAGATGTTCCCCAGGCCGTTCCCTCCTCCCACCATGTTGAGGTCGATGGCCCTCAGCAGAGTAAAGTGCACCTTGATCACATCCTGGGACACAACACACAGACACGTCTTTAGCTTCTTAGCATGGAGTGCATAACAACACACAGCATCCAGACACATCTTTAGCATCTTAGCATGAAGTTTATAACAACACACAGCATCCAAACACTTCTGTAGCATCTTAGCATGGTCTTTATAAGAACAAACAGCATCCAGACACTTCTTTAGCATCTTAGCATGGAGTTGAATACAATAAACAGCCTTCAGGCAGTTTGCTAGCTTCCTACCATTCACTTTTTAACAACACACAGCATCCAGACACTTCCTTTACGTCCTAGCATAACAGTAAACTTTGGAAAGTTTCAAACTATAATTTGGTGTATGGGACTAATGCAGACCATTTGTGAGATCGGTCCAGTATTGAGCGAGTACGCAGCTACAGCAAAACTGAAAAAGTGCTTCAAAGCAGTACTTTGGGGCAATAGTGCCCGGTAAATGTCTTCTCTAAAAGTGCTTGTTTTGGCCACAGATTATATTGCAACTGAATGGAAGGTATCCCAACATTTGCTTGATAAAAACATTCCTTACCATCCTAGCACTTGCATTTTTACAACAATTCCTTAGCATTCTAGCATTCACTTTATAACAAACTGTTTCCGTTTTTCTTGGACACAATTCTTGTAAAAAAATCGAATAAAGGGTATTTTGGGGAGAACTGTTGTCATTGCAAATATTAAACTGTGTCAGTGTGTAGTTTTATGCATGTGTAGGAGATCGCAATGAAATGGAGACGGAGACTTGATTTCCGGTGAAAAACACGAGAAGGATTTATTTCCCAAAACACAGAACCCGCACAGCCAGAGGTGCGTTCCTTAAGACCTGCGTTGTAACACCAGGTGGGTGCCACGCCCCCTTCCCTTAAAGGGGGCACGCACTATACAACATACACAGTGAATACGATACCGCTACAGACGCCCCCCCAGAATTCACACTCCCGAACAGTCAAGGCCAACGGGAAGGAGCCCTGAGCACCCGCCCGAAACGACTCAGCGGAACCGGTGCGGGGGCCACAGCAGGCAGTGCAGGAGTCATGAGGCGGTGTGGCTTGGAAACCGGAGGACGACCCCGCCGCGGGGGCAGAGCCAACCCCACGGGCTGGTCCAGATCCAGGTGGGCTGGCTTGAGGCGATCGACCGAAATGTAGTCAGGCCTGCCCCCGATGTCTACCAAGAAGGCCTTGTCACCGGCCTCCAGGACGCGAAACGGACCGTCGTAGGGAGGACGGAAAGGACCCCGATGGGCATCATGGCGGATGAACACATACCCCGCCGTCCGCAGGCTGGGCGGCACACAAGCCTTCGGGAGGCCGTGCTGCGAGGTGGGCACCGGCGTGAAACCCCGGACCCTGTCCTGGAGCGAGGTCCGCTCCTGGGCTGCCGACCAGGGAGCTGTGGCGGTGGGGATGAAATCCCCAGGAACCCGTAGTGGCTGTCCGTAAACCAGCTCGGCCGACGAAGCCCGCAGGTCCTCCTTAGGGGCAGTCCGGAGGCCCAACATGACCCAGGGGAGCCTATCGACCCAACCGTCATCCGTAAGGCTGGCCCGGAGTGCAGCTTTCAAGGAGCGATGAAACCGCTCACACAACCCATTAGCCTGGGGGTGATAAGCGGTTGTTCGATGGAGCCGCACACCCAGGCCCCCGGCGACCGCATTCCACAGCTCGGAAGTGAACTGAGGTCCCCTGTCAGAGGAGACATCTGAGTCCCGTGACAGCTGTCCTCAGAGCCTGGACCTCCGGGTCGGAGGCCTGATCACCTGCCATGCTGGTGTAGTCGATTCCCAGGTGGACAGCTCCTGCGATGGCCCGGGAGAGGCAATCAGCCACGTGATTGTCCTTACCCGCCACATGGCGGATGTCCGTGGTAAACTCGGAGATGTAGGCCAGCTGTCGCTGCTGACGGGCAGACCACGGCTCCGAAACCTTCGCCATCGCGAACGTCAACGGCTTGTGGTCCACGAAAACGGAGAATGGCCGAGCCTCGATTCCCAGGTGGACAGCTCCTGCGATGGCCCGGGAGAGGCAATCAGCCACGTGATTGTCGCCCCCCAGACGCCCCCCCAGAATTCACACTCCCGAACAGTCAAGGCCAACGGGAAGGAGCCCTGAGCACCCGCCCGAAACGACTCAGCGGAACCGGTGCGGGGGCCACAGCAGGCAGTGCAGGAGTCATGAGGCGGTGTGGCTTGGAAACCGGAGGACGACCCCGCCGCGGGGGCAGAGCCAACCCCACGGGCTGGTCCAGATCCAGGTGGGCTGGCTTGAGGCGATCGACCGAAATGTAGTCAGGCCTGCCCCCGATGTCTACCAAGAAGGCCTTGTCACCGGCCTCCAGGACGCGAAACGGACCGTCGTAGGGAGGACGGAAAGGACCCCGATGGGCATCATGGCGGATGAACACATACCCCGCCGTCCGCAGGCTGGGCGGCACACAAGCCTTCGGGAGGCCGTGCTGCGAGGTGGGCACCGGCGTGAAACCCCGGACCCTGTCCTGGAGCGAGGTCCGCTCCTGGGCTGCCGACCAGGGAGCTGTGGCGGTGGGGATGAAATCCCCAGGAACCCGTAGTGGCTGTCCGTAAACCAGCTCGGCCGACGAAGCCCGCAGGTCCTCCTTAGGGGCAGTCCGGAGGCCCAACATGACCCAGGGGAGCCTATCGACCCAACCGTCATCCGTAAGGCTGGCCCGGAGTGCAGCTTTCAAGGAGCGATGAAACCGCTCACACAACCCATTAGCCTGGGGGTGATAAGCGGTTGTTCGATGGAGCCGCACACCCAGGCCCCCGGCGACCGCATTCCACAGCTCGGAAGTGAACTGAGGTCCCCTGTCAGAGGAGACATCAGAAGGGGGGCCAAACCGGGCGACCCAGGTGCCTATGAACGCCCGGGCCACGTCAGAGGTCGTAGTGGATGCCAGCGGGACAGCCTCCGGCCAACGGGTGGTCCTGTCCACCATCGTTAGGAGGTAGCTGAACCCTTGAGAGGGCGGCAGGGGCCCCACCAGGTCCACATGCACGTGGTCGAACCGCCGCTCCGGCACTGAAAAATGCGCCAGCGGAGCAGTCACATGCCGATGCACCTTGGCTCGCTGGCAAACCACGCAGGCCCGAGCCCAGTCCCGAATGTCCTTCTTAAGGCCATGCCAGACAAACTTCCCGGCCACCAGCTGCTGTGATGTCCTCCGCCCAGGATGGGCAAGGCCGTGCACGGCATCGAAAACCTGACGCCTCCAACTGCCGGGCACGACCGGCCTTGGCTGTCCAGTGGAGACGTCACACAGGAGCGTGGCACCGACGTTGTCGTACTTGATGTCCTCCAACCTGAGTCCCGTGACAGCTGTCCTCAGAGCCTGGACCTCCGGGTCGGAGGCCTGATCACCTGCCATGCTGGTGTAGTCGATTCCCAGGTGGACAGCTCCTGCGATGGCCCGGGAGAGGCAATCAGCCACGTGATTGTCCTTACCCGCCACATGGCGGATGTCCGTGGTAAACTCGGAGATGTAGGCCAGCTGTCGCTGCTGACGGGCAGACCACGGCTCCGAAACCTTCGCCATCGCGAACGTCAACGGCTTGTGGTCCACGAAAACGGAGAATGGCCGAGCCTCCAACAGGAAACGGAAATGCCTAATGGCGAGGTAAAGGCCGAGGAGCTCTCGATCGAAGGTGCTATATTTCCGTTCGCAGGGGCGGAGCTGCCGGCTGAAGAATGCCAGCGGCTGCCAGACGCCGTTCACCAACTGCTCGTGCACGGCACCAACAGCATAGTCCGAAGCGTCGGTGGTCAGGGCAATCAGCGCCGCAGGCAAAGGATGCGCCAGCATAGTCGCCTCGGCCAATGCCCGTTTAGTGTCCCCAAAGGCCGCCTCTCTCTCAGCGGTCCAGTCAATAATATGCTTTGTTGTCTTACCCTTGAGTGCCTCATACAGGGGCCGCATGAGCCGGGCCGCACGGGGAACAAAACGGTGATAAAAATTCACCATCCCCAAAAACTCCTGCAGGGCCCGAACTGTAAGAGGGCGCTGGAAGTCCGCCACTGCAGCCACCTTCGAGGGCAGGGGAACAGCTCCCTCCTTGGTGATGCGGTGGCCCAGGAAGTCAATGGCGATCCGGCCGAATTGGCACTTGGCTGGATTGACAATCAGGCCATGCTGGCTGAGCCGCTCGAAGAGTGTTCGCAGATGCTTCATGTGCTCGGCCGTGGAGGCGCTGGCGATCAGAATGTCATCCAGGTAAACGAACAGGAATGGCAGGTCCCGCAGCACGGTGTCCATCAGGCGCTGAAAGGCCTGGGCTGCGTTCTTCAGGCCGAACGGCATCCGTAAAAACTCAAATAGTCCAAACGGAGTGATCACCGCCGTCTTCGGGACGTCCTGCGGCTGGACGGGCACCTGGTGATAGCCCCGAACGAGGTCCACCTTGGAGAACACTACCGCACCGGCCAGGCGGGCAGAAAAGTCCTGGATGTGGGGAATCGGATAGCGGTCGGGCACCGTAATGTCATTGAGCCGGCGGTAATCCCCACATGGACGCCACCCACCGCCAGGCTTCGAGACGATGTGGAGCGGGGAAGCCCAGGGGCTGTCCGATCGCCGGACAATTCCAAGACGCTCCAGGGTGTCAAACTCAGACCTAGCAACGGCGAGCTTAGCAGAGTCGAGGCGCCGGGCCCTGGCGTAGACCGGCGGGCCAGTGGTCGCGATGTGATGCTCCACTCCGTGCTTGGTGGCGGCAGCTGAGAACGTGGGCTCCGTAAGCTCCGGGAATTCCGCGAGGAGGGGGGAAAACACATCGGAGGGTGAGAGTGCGCCCGACAGCTTCGTCGTGCCCGAGCCACTGAGCTCACATGCCAGGGAGCTAAAAGTCTCAGCACTTATCAAGCGCCGGTTCATCACATCCACCAAAAGGCCATTGGCGCAGAGGAAATCGGCGCCGAGGAGGGGTGTGGAGACCTCCGCGGTGACAAAATCCCAGCCGAAACGCTGACCCCCGAAACATAAATTAACAGTCCTAGTCCCAAAGGTGCGGATGGGGCTGCCGTTGGCGGCCTCCAGGGCGGGGCCGTGGCCGCCCCCTATTCTGTCAATGCGTGACGCGGGCAGAACGCTCACCTGGGCCCCCGTGTCACACAGGAACCGTCGCCCAGAGCCTGTATCTGTGATGAATAACAGACCCCCAGAACGGCCGACACACACGGCAGCTAGCGAGTGCCGGCCCGTGCATTTCCCGATGCCACGAAACTGCACGGGGGGCGGCACCTCCTAGCTTTGGGTCCATACAGGGCGTGGAAATAGCACAGGCCTGCAGACTGCTGTGGCTGTCGTCGTGTCGCCGCGGCCACAGCGATGGTGTCCGTCATCTCCAGGTCGCCAGTGGTGTGAGCCAATACGGCCGTGCAGCGCTCGCGCCCGGCGGCGAAAAAGCGATCCGCCTCCCTAGCCAGAGCCCGAAAGTCCGTGGTGTCGCTGTTGGCTAGAGCTGCCCTAACACGCACTGGCAGCTGCTGCATAAATAAAGCCCGAAACAAAAAACAAGGCCTATTACTCCCCAGGAGATTGAGCATGTGATCCATGAGCTCCGATGGTTTGGAGTCCCCGAGGCCATTCAATGCCAGAAGCTGCTCGCCCCGTTCAGCCTCCGACAAACAGAACGTCTCCATCAGGAACCCCTTCAGCAATGCATACTTCCCACGGGCCGGGGGGTCCTCGAGAATATACATCGCTCTGGCCGCCGTCGAGCCACCAAGCGCGGAGACTACATAATAAAACTTGGTTTCATCCGCAGTAATCCCCTTCAGCGCGAATTGCGCCTCCGCTTGCGCGAACCAGACCCGCGGCTGCCGTTCCCAAAACTCCGGGAGCTTCAGGGAGACTGCCATCACCGGAGCAGCAGCCACGGAACCTTCCGCCGAATCGAACTCCATAGCCCAATCTCCGATCTGCGCGTCCTCGCTCTTCCAGCGCATAGAACAGTAATCCGGTAAAACGTCCGGAAACTGTCAGGGTCACCAATGTAGGAGATCGCAATGAAATGGAGACGGAGACTTGATTTCCGGTGAAAAACACGAGAAGGATTTATTTCCCAAAACACAGAACCCGCACAGCCAGAGGTGCGTTCCTTAAGACCTGCGTTGTAACACCAGGTGGGTGCCACGCCCCCTTCCCTTAAAGGGGGCACGCACTATACAACATACACAGTGAATACGATACCGCTACACATGCATCATTCTGAAGGTCGTTTTTTTATTGAAAATGAATTTATGCATATAAAAATATTTCCGTTGAGGGTTATTGCCGTACATTGACAGATGCACTTTGTTTATAAAGGTGGCCTGAAAGAACATAAATTAAAAAAGGCTCCTGCTAGAAAGCACTATTAACCATGACTATTTATACAGCATTGGCTCCTACTACATTCCCATAGGCCTGTCGACCCATCAATCAATAAAATAAGCATCAATCCTCCCGCCCCCCAGGTAGGTCATTCCTCTGCACACCCCCCCTCTCCTGTCAATCATCTGCAGCCTAGAGACCATAACATTTGATATGATATGACTCTTTACCCTCTGGGGGGGGGCTTCTCACTCCTCACTCACCTCCAAGTTGACGAAGATGGCCTCCATCTCGTGGACAGTGAACACCTGCTTCAGGGGTATCATGTAGTTCTGAACAGCGGCGGAGACATGAGGTGACAGGGTTAGAGAGCTAAACACCCATAATTCATTTAATCACAAGGCTCGGTTGAATACTAAATTCTGATCGGTCAATTGCGGCATTCTATCCTTTTATTTCTGTATCACAGGCCGTTGCCATACGGACGCTATTTACAACCGTTGATTCAAACAAACTACTTTTCTTTGCGGAAGCAATTAAACCAAGGTTAAATCATTAAAATCATGATTTGTTGTTTTAATTTGTGTGAAATTATTGATTTCCTCAGAACGTAACCGTGCTAAAGGGAGCTTATGTACTGCGAGCCGGTCATTAGCGACAAAATAACCACTCTAGGGTGTCTCAGACGGCTCTGCCCCGCGTCAGGGTCCTGCATCACCCTGTCAGGGTACATTAGCCCTTACACAAAATGCACTACCTACTCCCTTTCACCACCATTTCACCTCAGCCAGATGTTTATAGGGTTAAAAAAAGGACAAAAACATAGTTTAAATACAAATACAAGACATATACTAAGACAGTAATATCCTCTCAGCTGGTGGACGGAGGGTTTGTCAGCATATTAAACTACGAAGGTGTCCTCGACTAAGAATCTGCATAATGAAATTAAACTCTTCAGGCGAGACCCGTCGTTGACGGATCTCTGAATCATATATTCCACAATTGCAGCTGAAAGAGACGAGCTGTGTATAGCTGTCTGATAGGGGCCTACGCTAAATGACGAGCGCATCCGCTCAATGACTCATGACTGCATTCAGCCTGATAGATAATATAGGCTACTATTAGCCTAATATGCTATAATTTAGATTAATAGAATATACCGTGATAAATATAATGCACCTATGAAATCAAAGAGGATGCATAAGTGGGTTGATGGTGAGATATTTAAAATACATTTCAATCATACATTTCAATGTATAGAAGAAATGCTGATCTGATCGCATGACATTATTTATCCATATAGTTTTACAGTATAGAATATACTCATGTCATGGCAACTGCCATGACATAAAGTGGTCATCAAACCAACAAAATTGACCTTTATTGAAAGCAAAACACATCAGCAAATAGAAAAGTCATGAGTCAAATCCCCCAAAAGAAAAACATTGTTCAACTTACAGGCTTTACCTATGAGACAAAAGGTTCCCAACACGACGGTTCAGCTATTATAGACTACGGTGACTTAATGTCTTTCAATGGAACATTTGAATCATGTTAGATTCAGGATCGGCCTTTAAAACTACAAAATATAGATACAAAAAACATTAAAAAAAACATGATTAGCTAATTGTATCTTGATCTTGTTGTGTTTTTTGCCTTGTTAAGACATGCAATACTTTGCATTGAAGTTTTCAGCAAAAATAAGATTCATATCATGTGAAAAAGATGACACGCTCATCAAGTTTCATCATCGACACCTTCACCTTTTACAAAGGAAGGTAGGTAACAGCAGCAGTATAAACAGGAGCAGCTCAAACTGCTACACGGCTGTGAGCTGCCATAGCTCCGATAAAAGCTGCACTAACTCCCAGCCGTGAAGACAACCTGAGACAGCCCGGCCGTTTGGCTAACATCATTACCTGCCTGTCGCTTCCCATGCTGCTAACGATAACAAATAAATCTGTTATAAAATGATGACGAGCTGACGAGCTTTATTAACCCCAACTCAATTACGCCCCAACGCGTCCCCTGATCACAGCGAGAGCCTCTCACTGTGTTCCCGCTCCCCTCTGCCCCGCGCTAGCGCTCGCACCACGTAGCGCTGCGGCGTATTCTTAGCCCTAATGGGATCAGTGGAGCGGCTGAGGCCTCGCTAGGATCGTCAGCGGCAGAACCATCCGCGTTAGCATTGTGTCGTCGGAGGCGGCTGTTTGTTTCACCAACTAATAAAGGCTGATTTACTGACGAATAAGCAATTTAGCGTTTAATGTGTGTGTGACGGGGTGTGTGAGTGTGCATTTCAAATGTGTGCATATATTGACTCGAGGCCTCGAATACATTTTAATGGGCGCCCTGTGTCAATTTGTGGACGCATTGTGTGTGTACGTGTATGCATGCATATTGTGTGTATGTGTTTGAATGTGTGTATAAAGGTGTGTGTATCTCTAGTGATTCCACCCAGGGAAGGGATTCCCTCTGTGATCGTGAGCCAATAATAACCGCATTGATCCTCTGACATTTGGCCCCTGGTGAATCGGCCAATAGCTGACCTTTCCACGCTGTGGCCCTTCCCACAAGAGCTTTGTATTCCTGAGTGTGTGTGTGTGCGTGTCTGTGTTTCGGTGTGTGTGTTTGTCGGTATGCGTGTGTGTTTGGATGTCACATCCATTTTGACACATGAGTGATCTAAACATTTGGAAGAACATTTGCCGTAATCATTTCAGTTGAATACTGTGCAGATATACGCCAACACACACACAAACACACACCCAGTGTGTTCCCATACCTTCTCGATGTCCTCCAAGGTCTTGTAGTACTTGGCCTCGGTCTCCTGGATCTCCACTAGACAGCAGTTCCTCTTGTCGTCCTCACTCATGCCCATCTTCTATAGAGACCAAGTGCACACACACACACACACACACACACACACACACACTTCATTATTACGACCGATAGACAGCTTGAAGTACTCGCACTACAGAGAGAAGACATATTGCATTGTATGGTCACCATTGATATAAACATTTTATACATTGATATTCACAGATGCCAGTCACAACAAGGAAACAAAAGCCCTGTCGTAACCTTATGACACGTGAAAGTTAAAACACATTTAACTCTAGGGTGTGGTTAGGCCAGTTGTGATTCCACTGATGTAGAGAACCATAGTCAAAATCAAGAGGAATGTTCACGGTCGATGAGAATGGGATGAGGTGGACTGGGAATGAAGCTGTGTGATTACAGAGAGACTGCAGCACGCCCCAAGACACATGTAAGTCAGATGTAAGACTGGTGTGTGTGTTTGTGTTGTTTCCATGTAGATACCTGTGTGTGTGTGTGGTGTCCGTGTGTATGGGTGTGCCTCTGGATTTGTGGATTGTGTGCATCCAGTCCTTTTTCACAAAGTCACATTGACATGTCTACATGTATCAAACGTGTGTGTGTGTGTGTGTGTGTGTGTGTGTGTGTGTGTGTGTGTGTGTGTGTGTGTGTGTGTGTGTGTGTGTGTGTGTGTGTGTGTGTGTGTGTGTGTGTGTGTGAGTGGGTGCGTGTACAAGAAGGGGAGGATGAATATGTACTAGTCGACACCAACACAAACACATGCCAACTCATCACAAGACACACACAGACAAAACACCACATCACGACTATAGAACCATGACTTTCTCCGTGCTACATCCTGTCAATCAGGAGGGCCGGCCAATCAGAGGGGGTGAGGGGCGAGGCCTTTGATGGTTTAGTTAACCTCAGCTGGGCTCACTGGCTATCCTGTCCCTCTCAGGGGGGTTGTGTGTGTGTGTGTGTGTGTATAATCCAGGAGCTACACTGAGCATGAAAAGCGGCACGTTGCGTTGCGTCAACTTACGACCCGCTCCGCCGCGTCCAGAGCGAGAGGAGCACGTAGATGTACAATCGAAAACGATGAGGGCTAAAGCTATATTCGTTTTTTTATTGTTGTGAGTAATAACAAGTGGACCATGCATTCAGTTCACGTCGACTCATTTAACGGCCCGAGGTGTTCATTGCCGATCTTCCAACCAAACTCGCCTGAAGCTTCAATAACAGCACAATGGTCCTCCGAATGTTGTCTTTCGTTAAGTTGTCCTCATTTAAACAATCACCGCACCTCGTCCGTGATCGTTGTACATGATACAGGGGTGCATCATGATCCCTACGATGGGATCGTGATGCACCCCCACCCCACCCTACGATGTAGACGGACCACAATGCAATTGGACGCAGGAATGCAAATTAAGTCCGCCAGTAAAGATATGTATTAACAAATTTAACAAGCGGCAGTTTTCCTCCTGGCTACATCTTCTTATCTTTACATTATTTTATTAATGAACACATGTTCTTTCTTCGAAAGCACTGTTTAGTCAACGAATGACGTGTCGACGCGTTTAAAAACAGAGTTTATATTAACTTCTGCTGCGCGTCAGAAGGGCTCAGTGCAGCAGCTCTCATTGGTCAGAGTGGGAGCGCTTCCTTACGGCTCGATGCTATATGAGGTGAGGCTCTGTGATACGACGCAGGGTGACACAACGAGGGGCTCGCGTGCCTAGCAGAGCTGGGGGGGTTAAAGCAGGTGTTTGTAAGCCTGTATGTGTTGAAGGGAGAGAATGACTGCCGCCTCAATGCACAGCCCAGTGTTTTCCTTTGCATTACATGCATTATAATGCATTTTGAGAAGGGCTAATGTGCGGAAATTAGACCCAACTGTGGAGTGAATGAATGAATTGTTTGCATCACTTACCTGCATATATCTGATCTGCAGCATGAGAAGGTAATATAATGATAGATGTTATATTAAACAAACAGAGAGAATATAATGATAGATGTTATATCAAACATAGAGACGGTCATATAATGATGGATGTTATATTTAACATAAAGATTAAGAATTATATACATAATATTGAACATATAGGAAGTGATATTATATGTCATATTGAGCATAAAGCAGGTCATTTAATATATATTTTCTATTAATCATAAATTAGGTGATACTAGATGTTATATTAAACATATAGAAGGTAATATTAGATGTTATATTGAGTATCCTGCTGCTAATCTAGATTAGCGGTTGTCTGCATGTTTTCTGTGCACCTTGCCCCATCTGATTCATAACTGTCTGTTTTAGAGTGCTTTGACTGTGACTGGATGCCTTGTCTATTGCAGTGACTGGATGCCTGGTCTGTTGTGCGACTGTGACCGGATGCCATGTCTATTGCAGTGACTGGACGCCTGGTCTGTTGTGCGACTGTGACCGGATGCCTTGTCTATTGCAGTGACTGGACGCCTGGTCTGTTGTGCGACTGTGACCGGATGCCTTGTCTATTGCAGTGACTGGACGCCTGGTCTGTTGTGTGACTGTGACTGGATGCCTTGTCTATTGCAGTGATTGGAGGCCTGGTCTGTTACAGTGACCGTGACTGGATGCCTGGTCTATTGCAGTGACTGGCTGCCTGGTCTATTGTGCGACTATGACTGGATGCCTTGACTCAAGTCTGGCACAAATTGCCCGAATCCCCACTCTGACAAATTTATCAGGATTTATAGTTTGATAAGAAGGGAGTTTTGTCATGCCCTCTGGGGGTCTAAATCTAGGAGGAGTTGTAAATATTTGGCCTGTTAAGCAAGCCCTTTGAGACTAACTGCGATGAAGGGATATCAAATAAAATCTAATTTAATTGAATCATATCGATAATATAATGGTAGATGATAAAGCTACCAGCATTGTGGGTGACCCAAGCCACCCCTCACATAGCCTCTTCAGCCTGCTGCCATCTGGGAGAACGTACCGCAGCCTCCGGGCCGGCTCCACCAGACTGGGAAACAGCTTTGACCACCAGGCTGTCAGGAAGCTCAACTCTCTCCCCTCACTCCCTCCCCTCTGCCCCCACAACCTCTGGACTTTGAACCCCCCTCCAATTTTCCCCCAAGAACCCCTATTGCATATTTCAATGGATTTACTTTTTTTACTTTATTTTATACATGCCGTTTTGTTTCGCCTTAACTTTGCACTATTCAGAATTATTCAAAATTTGTATTTATAATTTATGTATTGTAAATATAATATTTATTTTCCTCCGTTTTTCTGGCACATATGTTGGAATTGACAATAAAGCTGGCTTTGACATTATACATATAGAGGTAACTCAATGATATATGTTATATTAAACATAATAAAGGTATAATTAAATGTTTATTACACATAAGGAAGATAATATTCAATGTTATATTGAACAGATCGAAGGTATAATGATTTATTTTATATAATACATATAGAAGGTAATAAGTTATGTTATATTTAGCATACAGAAGGTTGTACAATGATATATGTTACATAAATAAATGAGGTATCATAATGATACATGTTATGATGTAATATCTTGAAATTTGTTGTATTAAATATCTAGAAATATATAATGTCATATAATGTAGATGTTATATTAAACACATAAGGTGATAAAATGGTTATAATGAAGATTATACAGTGAAAGATGTTATATAAAAAATATAGAAGGTAAGATAATAATAAATGTTATATAACGCAACCATTCATCACATAGCACTAGAGACAGTCTCACCCATGATGCAAACAGTGACAACATTACAGATAGCTACTTTGTGTGTGTACTTTTGTGTTCTTGTGTGTGGTAGGACGCTGAGAAAGCCTGCGAGAGTTTGTTGGTGCGTGTATATGTGTGGATGTGTGCGCGTGCGCGTGCGTGTGTGTGTGAGAGCATGCAAGCTTGGATGGTTCGGTGCATATATGAATGTTGAAGGGTGTTCTACATGTATTTTTTCTATGGTGCTTGCTCATTTACATTTGTGAGTGTGAGTGTGAGTGTGAGTGTGAGTGTGTGTGTGTGTGTGTGTGTGTGTGTGTGTGTGTGTGTGTGTGTGTGTTAATCCATTTGGGTAGATTTGTGTTGGCATGGATTAACACACACATCATGTGTGATCCAGGTGTCAGGGGTGAAGGTAGTGTAGGGTGTGTGTGCGTGTGTGTGTGCGTGTGTGCGTGTGTGCGCGCGTGTGTGTGTGTGTGTATGTGGGGGTGGGGGGGTGTGCAGTGTGTGGGGAGCTCGGCTGAAGGAGACAGATGCCCCCCTCACTATGGGGTGTGTTGTGGGTGGGGGGATACGTAGACGTTAGGGTTAGGGTTGGGGGGGGTGAGGAGTGTGAAGGTGTAGGGTGGAGGCATGGGGGCTACTCTGAAGGTGAGGCTGCCTGTGGGTAGGGCATGTGTGGGGAGCAGAGGGTGGGGTGGAGCTGCAGGGTGGAGGTGGAGGGTGGAGGATGTGTAAAAAGCGAATCGACAGATGTCCTCACCATGGGCTGTTCTTGAGGTGGGGGGCTTCGTGTAGGTATGTGATGGGGGTGGGGAAGTGTGGAGGTGTGAAGGGTGGAGGTGGGGTGTTGAGAGAGCAGAGGGGGATTTAGCGGCATGGGGGTGATGGAGGTGCATGGAGGTGGAGGTGGGGTGGTGTGAGAGAGCAGAGGGGGTTGGAGGATCATCTCAGGGTTGTTTTGGAGGTGGAGGGGTCCATGGGGGCATGGAGGGTGTTATGGCGGTATGGGGGGTGGTGGAGGTGGAGGTGAGGGGTGGAGGTGAGGAGCTGAGCATAGAGGAGGAGGTGTTTCTCACCATGGGCTGGCGGACCTCCACCTTGATGATGTCCTCGTAGATGTCGTCTCCGTCGTCCTCGCACGGCACGCAGTCGTAGATGTCATCCTCACCCAGGTCGTGCTCGCTGCACACGCGCACACACACACAGAGAGGCACGTGAGCACGCACACACACACACACACACACACACACACACACACACACACACACACACACACACACACACACACACACACACACACACACACACACACACACACACACACACACACAAAGAAACAAGGCCATTTAAATATATATCATTTTTATTGAAACCTATTGTTGTTTTATTATATGTTAGATGTCTGTGCTTAATGTATGCATTAAATGTAATTTCATCCACTAGGGGGTTTTCAATCAAAACAATAACAAAAGACGTAGATCCACAACGTTGTGATGTGAACTAGCTTGGGAAGAGTGGAGATATTTTCTTCAGCTCCGCTGGTGAAAATATGTCACGTTAACTTGCTAACTTACCATTAGAGGAGTCGACTACTCATACAGCTGTAGATACGTTTACTTGGCATATTCAATCATGTCATTACCGTATGTGTTAGCTTGGTGGCTGGCATGAGCCATGAGCCAGAGTTGTACATCATAGTAAGCTAGCTCTAGGGCTGCCGTCGATTTAAGATTTTCTAAGTCGTCATTTGAAGTCGATAGCCGACTTCAATATATTTTTGGGTTATCAGAAAAAAGTTTGAGTTCCAGGGCTCAGAGAGGTTTATCAAAGAAACACTGCTAACATTGTGCTACTTTACAGATTAAACAAACCCGTTATATGAGCCTTTAAAAAATAATCGAACTAGCACACGCCCAAAGCGTGGTGCTCCATCAGGGAAGCATTTAATATTAATAGCGTGTCCGGACGGGTTAACCTTCATGAACAGGCATGCTATGAACCCCCTGCAGTGTGTCGGGCGTGTGTGGATGTACAGAGCTCCATTGGGGAGCGCTTAATGTTCACAGTGGTGTCTGGAAGGGTTAAGCATCACATGCACCGTCACACACCAATGTTTAGCTGACAAGATGCAGCTAGTTAAATCAGGGATCCTTTCAACCACACATGTTTTGGTTGCAAGACTTAATTATATTATTTTTTACTTCTGACTTTTCAGCATCTATATACACACACACATATATATATAATATACATATATACACGTATACACATGACAAATCGATACGCTAACATTAGCTGATTTAATAAATCTACAAAGGTCAGTTGAAAATGCTATTGCTATTCAAATGTTTTTTGACTCACCCTACGGCGAGAGGCACAAAACACCCAGAAGAAACTGACACATTTAACACTACAACCGCTTCTGGCACGAGTGGCAAAACCAATCCACCACTTCTGAACAGTTCTACCACTGAGAAATAACCTAAACGTTTTGCTCCAGGCTGTGTTTCTGTATTCCGCCCTTCTCTTAAAAAAATACAATTATTAATGCATAACATCACTTTTTATCCCATTGCCGTAGGTTCAGTTGTTGCCTGAGGGTGGTTTATGACACTGTTGTAGAGGGTCTTTTGGGAATTCAACTCCACAAGCAAATCCTTTTAAATATTGAATTCAGGGCACAATGTCATTGCAGCTATTAGTTTCATCAGAACCACAACAACAACAAAATTCAACCAAACATGCCTCAAAAAAGTTTGTACACACAAGACAAACATTGGGTGTTTCATTCTCAGACTAAATGTTCTGGGTTTGATACCAAACGTTCACAGTCTCTGAAAAGTAATCCTTGAGCAATATACTATACCCCTTCCTGTTCCTATCGGAAAAGGGTTAAGCATCTTTCTGAAGGATGCCTGACACGTATCCTCAAATTCAATAAATAAATTCAAATCCAAAGTCACTTTGGATAAGGGCTAGTGTCTAAATTATTTATTACAGCAAGGTTAAATAAATGAACTATTGCTATATTTTCCCCGGTACTCAACTTGAACATTTTTGAGAACCCTTTACAAACCCCAGGAAGTCTACTTTTTGAGTCATCTGTGAACACAAAAAAATAAATCATCACATTATGCATTGCGACAACAATGATGCTAATCAATTTGGAAAAGATTGCTAGTTTCAAAACCGTGCTCAACTCTAAAGCCATGGAGGTATAACAGAACCCTTAACAAACCCCATATGTGCCTTGCAGAAAAACTATACACAAACTATAAACGCAAACAATTTATCACCACAACAAGGCTAAATAAATGTAGAGCATATCACTAGCATAAACACAACACTCCACTATAAAGCCTTTGTGTACCACACTCCCTTAATAAACCCAGGGTAGATGCAGTGTTTCTGTGCACACGTAAACAGCGGTCAGAGCAGACAGCTTCCCCATCCAGCGGAGAGCGCTACGTCTCTCTAATCCGCCGCTCTGGGTCCGGCTCCCAGCTAGCGCAGTGACCTTTAATTAGGCCCGCAGCCAGCACAACACGGCGTTCTGCGGTGGGGAGCCAAATGACTTCTGGGGGGGGGGGGCGGTTACTGACCCTTGAGGACCACCCCCCTCTCCACCGACCCCCTATAACGCTATGTTCTCTGGGAAAGCAATTAATACGTATGCAACATTTACAGCTTATTGTGGCGGTGATGGCTCAACAGGGAGCGTCATTAGCTAAATAAATTAAATTTGTTAATCAACACGGCCGGGGCAATTACCGTCTCTAAAGCTACGAGGAGGACCGCGGGCGGAGCGCGCCGTAGCGCCCAATTCTCCGCGGCCTTTAAATTTGCGTTTGCGTCCTCGAAGACGAATTGGATCTCATTATGTGCTTCGGAGGAAAGCGCTGATGTACTTTTAATCTCGCCGGTGAGGAGGTAGTTCCCAGTCTTTTTATTACAGGTACAGCAGAGAAAGTGCGGGGCGGCGCACGTTTTTCTAGGAACTTAATAGCTGGGCCCCCGAGCGGGGGGGACTGTGCAGAAGGTGTTAACACAACACTCTGTTAGACTATGTTCACGGCTTGGTCTAAGATACAAGACTAGTCATTCCACTGACGGGAGAACAGAACTGTGTGGGAGATGGTTAAGATTGGAGAGGGCATGGAGCTTTGATCATGTATTCAGCATCCTAGCTGGGATATCACGAGGTCCGTCTGAACCGTTAATTGAGGGTTCTTGCTTCATACGTGGCCATTACATACCAACTCCCATAAGCACCCCAGTGAGCCAGCTGCTTATGGATGGTTTACAGCACTGCTTGAAGTGCTTTAAAGCAGGAAATGAAATTCAACTCTGCCAGTCCACCAGTGCCCGCCAGATGTTGGGCACCATCAATCAAATGGCCAATTATCTGGCAATTAACGGGCTCATTAGCATAACGTGAGTTTAACCGTTCACATTTTGTCTGAATTGTTTATCAGCGCACCACAATCCGACAAGCCAGCGCTAGACTCACAAGTCGGTCGCTAAGAAATTCTCTCAACTAGAACAAAACACCCAGGTTTCGTCGCTACTTTTTAACCCTTATAATGCGGCAGTGACATGCAGGAGTTGTGTGTGTGTCTGTCATACTAACTAACTAAAAGTCTTTCTTATACTGGGTTACAAATATTCAAACAAAGTTGCCTGAAATCCTTCATTTCACCAATCTTGTGGACTGAGCAGACATTCAACGAATAATAAGTCAACAATATAGTTGATCAGGATACTTTATGTATATATTTTTATAAAAAGCTTTCACCGTGTGACGATGTGATTCTCTATGTTTTCAGTTTGTTTCACAATGGACGATAAGAGGGGGAGAGCATCATTTCCTGTCAAACCAAAGGTCTGTTAGGGACCGTTTGTTAGACACCCTGTGATGTTTGGTGAAAAAATAAATGGTAAGATCTCAGATCGTCTGGCATCGTGAGACTACACTGTCGCAAGACGTCCCATGATCCTTTGCACAACACTTCCCATACAAAGTCAAAGTCATAACTGCCGGAGATGTACCACTAAATTAACGGTCTAACGCTCAGCACCCACCAGTGCCCCCCAGGCTTTACGGCCCTCTCTAAACCTGCTAACCTCGCTCTCTCTCGCTCTGTAATCTGAGAGAGTGTTTGGAAGGGGAGGAAGAGATTACCAAATGTCTTGTAATCCCAGGTCTAATCCATGAGAGAGGGGGCAGACATAAAGCGATGAAAGACTAATGTGAGGAGATGAGGAGGAGGAAGATCTTCAGGGAAAATGAAGGACACCATGAACTATTTGTGAATACATGTAGCACCTTTCTAAAGAAAATTGTCACCTTTAATATCATTTATCGTCCTTCAGTGAATTAAATTCCCTAAAAAGTGATTCTGATAACCGTCAATAAGCAGATACTTTGAGGTCAAACAGATTTTTTCATTTTGAGGCGAGCCATCCTTGTGTGTGAGTGAGTATGTAGGGGTGTGTGTGTGTGTGTGCTTCTGTGTGTGTGTATGTGTGTGTGTGTGTGTGTGTGTGTGTGTGTGTGTGTGTGTGTGTGTGTGTGTGTGTGTGTGTGTGTGTGTGTGTGTGTGTGCACACGTTGAAAACATCCATATTTAGTCTTATAACAGCTTTAGTATGCATGTCATCTGGTCGCCTGGGCCAGTAAGACACATAAATCATTCAATCTCTGACGTTGGTGTGGGTGTGACTGTGCGTGTGTGTGCGTATTTGTATGGATGCCTACATTTACCTATTTCCTGGAGCATAGTGTGAGTTTGCACTAATGTGTTTATGTTTGTGCACAAATGTGTGTGTGTGTGTCTGTGTGTGTGTGTGTGTGTGTGTGTGTGTGTGTGTGTGTGTGTGTGTGTGTGTGTGTGTGTGTGTGTGTGTGTGTGTGTGTGTGTGTGTGTGTGTGTGTGTGTGTGTGTGTGTGCATGTGTGTAACGACGGTCCCCAAACATCCACATCCCTGTGCTAGCCTTGGTGTGATAGAGAGCAGGCGAATCTTTGGGGGGCCCCATGGACTCAGTACAGGGCCTTGTTAGCCTTATGGCTAACGCTGTTGTACACAGGTCAAGTGTTTACACATTGCTAGCCCTGCAGGGCCACACTGCTGCTACAAGCCGCAGTAGCGTTGCGTTGAACACTTGGCTAATCCCAGCGGCCCCGTAGGGTCCCACTGGTGCCCCAGTGCTACGCTATCGCTACTGAACACAGATCCCCAGAGGGCAAGCATGCTCTCTAGCTTCCTAAAAGTAACATCATGTTATGAATGCTTCCATTTTTTGTTGCTTTCCTCCAGTGCTCTGTGGAGAGGCTGGCCTGTCCTGCCTGTAGGTAGGGATGTCAGCTGGAGATTTTAATGTGCTTCCGCATAGCAAGAAGATGTTAGCCTGGAAGCAAGCAGGAGCTTGGGGATCAGAACCTGCGAATACCAGCCATGGTATCCTTTGGCATGTACTGAACTTAGTCCCTTAAAGCTTCTTTGAAGTGCATTATGGATGTTTGAATCCCACAAAAAGGTTCTTGGTTCTAAACCCATTGTCCACAGTTTACCTGTAGGCATCTTTGAGCAACATGCACTAACCCCTACCAGCTTCTTAGTGCCATGTATCTGAACTCACAGTAAGTCACTTTGGATAATAGCTTTTGCTAAACGACTGAAGAGTAAATAAGCACACATTTCAGATGGACTTGCACGGCACAAATCGGAGTATTCAGTGGCATTGGAGGGTTTAGCTCTCTTTATCTATTTTTCCATTATCCTGGATCAGAGCAGACTCTTGAATACCTTCTCCAAAGAGACAAAGCTGTTTTTCTGCTGGAATGTTTTGTTAAAATGTTCCTGATGCGGCGGTGTGTTCGTTACTGCACTGTGACCGCTCCCCTCACATGATGAGTAAAACATGTTGTGACAGCTCTTCCAAGGGTGCAAATTTGCTAGAGCAAGCTATTATGCATGACCATTATATAATCATAAAGTCATTGTAAAATATCAAGCAAAGGGGATCTGGTTAATGGAGCACATTGTCTCGGAACACGGTTTGCGTATGTGTGACATACACAAATCAGTATGAATCAAAGTACGGTGGTGACGTGCCAATCACAGCGGGAAATAGGGAAGCACAATCGCAAATCAGAAAACACGTCAATTCGGAAAACACAACGGCATATAGAACTACGGAATCAAGATCATAAACTCAAAACAAAAAAAAACATCATTCCTACCGGAAAGGGTTTCCACATTTTCCAACCACCTGTTCGCAACATAAGGGCAATGTATAGTAATATTCTTAACTCCCTTGTCCGATCGTGTCCTCCTTTGTGAGGCCACATGAACTTTCACATTACTTGCCCTCAGCCTGATCTTTGTGATCGGCTCCCACCTTTACCGTCAGGAGTTAATGTTGTTGTGATTTCCGATTTCTCGTTGTGTTTTCTGATTTGTCGTTGTGTTTGGCGATTTGTCTTCTGAGTTGTGTTTATTTTTTTTTCATTTATTTTTACCTATTTGGCTACCATACAAATATAAAAAGCAACATGACTGTTACACATGTGGATTACATGTAATAATGTAATATGCATGTTAACTTACTTGTCCTCTGTGTTTAGACATACATGCACAAAGGCTCTTTATTACTTTTTTTTACAAACATGGTGTTCTTGGCCAGTGAATAAAAATGCTACATTTCATGCAATCATTCCTGCAATGATTCCTATCCAGTCATTTATTAGGTGCTTATACACAAAGTGACAGGCGTAAAAATGTAAACATCAGCTATTGGTTCCCAGTACCTTCCAAACCCCTCATATCAAACTCACGTTAATTAAATCATCTTCCATTGAATGAATTGAGGCGGATGAAGTAGAGACAAAGAGACACATTCACGAGCCAGCGGGACTATTGAGACTCTACAGAGTATCTCATTTACTAGCCAAATGTTGCATCTGATAATACCATGAGAGGAAATAACATGGCTTACTACAGTGTTGGTATTAACTAATGGACAAATTAACAAAGATGGGCCGTGAATGAAGGTTTCTTGTTTTAGCGATGCACACAGACATGTTTACAATGGCTGTCACTACAACGCCAACCAAGACAACCTCTGTTCGCTGTTCTCAAACTTGTTGATTTAGACTTGCAAACTTCAAATCTAGTTAAAGTCAGCTTGACGGAATTAAATGGTTGAGTCAACACTTGCTTCTTTGTGTTATTTGTTGTTCTGCTCCATTTGAATTGGTTCGGTTTGGTTTTGATTGTTGGTTTAGCATTTAAACACGATAAAAACACTGGCTAGCTCCTCTTCACTTTTTGCTGGGACACACAAATCCAGACAAAATCCCTTGTTCACAAACAACAAACACACACACCCACATCCACATGCACAAACACCCCAACAATTTTAGTATTAACAGCGTGTGCACGCCACAGCGATGACATAAACCGATAGCTTTCCATCTCCCTAGCAACGACAGAGGAAATTAAAGCTATCGGACACAGCTAACACTAGTCTTAGCTCCACATTATCACTGTTCCCCGATGCTTATCAGAAGGGAAGCTACACTCTAACCTCAGCCACCCGGATGTCATTAGCATTCAGCCTGGACCGTTCGACTGAGAGCGTGGTTAGAGACGGCCTCCAGGCGTGCCAATGCATGTCTCAGCTCTGGGATTCATGTGCAGAGTCACATCCCTGGTCCCGACCGGAGCACTGAAGTGCATACATTTATTCTTTATAGGCGTGTTTACTTGGTAGCATGTGACGAAATCGGAGTCGATGACACCCCTAATTCACAGATACAACACAGAGGAAAGTGCTCCAGCCGTCACAACTCATTTTGTTTGTTGACTTCCTCTCCGCAGGGGAAAGGCTTGAGAGTGAAGCGGGGCTGCATGGGGCTGACACCTCGCTACCACCGACCGAAAACAGGGTCAAAGGCTGAAGCATTAACCTACGACCCCGCAATTAGGTCCCAACTTCTGGCTGCTGCCAGGGTTGCATAAACCTGCCTCCAGCCAACCACCCTGGCGGAATGCAAATTGAAGGATTGCATCTCATATTGCCATACCATGCGACTAGAATACCATCCCCCCCGCTTTTATTTTGTTAACCCCATCATTTCCTGATGAGCTCACAGGGGATGGTTTATGCTTGAAAAGTGCTCTGATGACTGACATCAGAATGTAAATGTATGAAAATTGGCTGCCAAAGGAAGTGACCTCTACTCCAGCTTCAACAGTAGTCTATGTTTCACTTGGACAAACCTCACCAATGCTTTTCACCATGAACAGCGTAGTGGCGATAGGCCGTGTTAGGCAGTAGCATGGCTACAAGTCACTGGTTTAACTAGCTCAGTAGCGTGGTTGTGGTCCTGCTGTTTTCTGAATCAAATAGCTCTTCAGCAGCGTCTGTCTTTTATTGAGTAGTGTGGTTGTGTCCACACAAGCTACATATTCAGTCTGAAATAAAACTGAGGATCGAAAAAAACCTAATCTTTAGTCAGTGTGCCTGAACTACGCAAGCCGGCGTGTGGAAAAGATGACGTCATCATGGCCCTCTGAACGTTTAAGGCCACTAGGAGAGAGCGAGTGAAGTGAGCGTGCACACCGGTGAACATGAAGATTGTAAATCCCATGGCCGTGCCTGGACCGTCGCGAGCTTCAGTTTACTTGATGGAACAATGGCAGAGGCCGAGGACAGATGGGAAACCATGTGCCGTGCACACACATACAAACACTCCCGGTTTGTTTCTGCTGCTAAATTGTTTGGAGCGGTGAGAGCAGAGGACACCGCTTACTGTTCAATTAACAATTGAACTGAACATTTGATCACTGGCTTGGGATTGCTTCGATGTAGTTAAACTACTGTTACTATAGTTACTGTTACTGTAGCTAAGCCTGCTGCATTTCTCTGGGGGGTCGCTTCAGTGTAGCGAAGCTTCATTCAATGCAAAGTAACTGGAAGATTATCTCAATTCACTTTCCAAGTGGCCCGCCTAACAACGCCTATAAGGTACTTGACTCCCAGTCAATGTTCTCGGTTTGGTTTCCAAGATGCCCAAACCCATTCTTGCTCTATAACAACATTATTCTGTACTGTCACTGTAGGTCGCTTTGGATATAGACATCTGCTAAACAACTGAATTGTTAATTTGTTTTTAATCTCCATCTCCCCACTCCAACATAATTAAATCACTATAATTCTAATAGTATTATTGCTAGTAGTAATTCTAAGTTGTACGCTGTAAACAAGACTAATTATGATAATTGTAATATTAATAATAATATGAGACACTGTATTTTTATACCGGAGTCCATGAAATTCCTTTGCAGTTTGGTCACGTCATCATCGTAAATCATCCTTGCATCAATATTTCAGGCTAATTAATACATCTCGGAGCGCGGGGTTATTGCTAGCTTAAACGTGTCTGAACGCATTATGCACAGGGGCCGATGACGGATCAATTAGGAGTTTATTTCCATCGACAGATGGATATGCAAACGTGTACCTTGTGAAAGGTCAGGATCAGTGGTGCTGCTGAACTGTAGATTCGTACAATGACCCGTTCCTCGGTGGCCGAAGGTTAAGGTTAAACTATACTCATGTGTTGAATGCTACTGTAGGGACACCCCGTTGAACGATTCTGAGGGTAGACTGCCAGAAATCACTAATTCAGTTTATAAGGTGGTATGGGCAATATTTAAGGAAATATTTTAGTCAGTTTATGTGCTGATTTGGATGCGAGTCATATCTTAACAAAGGGGCAGCCTAGTGGGGAGGTTGATAGAGGTTAGGGCATCTCCTTGATCAAGATGCCCTAACCTACCTCATTAATGACATGCATCTGAATGCACTGCAATTCACTTTGCTAAATAAATTACTAAATAGTAATAGTTATTACTATCACTCCGACCAACATAAAATCACAACAAATTTTGAGAAAGAGAAAGCCACTGTCAATATTTCTCCAGAGACTGCATCCAGATACATTTTCTACCCCCAACATGTGCCACAAGCAACATGTGTTCACATTCCAACATGAAAGGGCTAAATTCTACACTGGCACCATTGGTTGATAAGAGTGCTAATCCAGTATTAACCTGCTTTCTAGAACTCATAGTCTAGATTCCCAGAAAGCACGATAACGACATGTATACAGCTGGCATGTATCTATAGCTCTCTCTCTCTCTATCCCCTTTATTCATCTATTCATATATAATCTATCCCTTCCATCTCTTTCTCCCCATATTTTTTTCTCTCTCTCTTTCTCTTTGTCTCTCGCTCTATTTCTCCAGCCCTTCCTATGTCTCTCTCCCCCGTATGCATCTCTCTCTGTCTCTCTCCCCCTCTGTCGCTCTCTCTCCATGATGAATGACACCTATCTCAGCGGGAGGCCTCATCATTCTCCATTAATCAGGGATGAACGAGAGCCGTCATCAGTGGAACCGGCTCTCTGGCTCTCCGCCCACCTCACCACTAAATGATGGTAGATGAAATGGCCAATTGACGAAACACAGTTAATACACGATGCATTAATATGTAGTATATTTGGGATAAAGCCATTTTTCCAGCAGTATTTATACCTCACATGTGTAGCTTGGGGTGCAGCGAAGGAAGCTGACTCCCCTGAGGAGGTACGAGTCTGTATTTAGACAAAACCCGGAGAGTTTGCTCATTAGCACTTCAGTAGCTACCTGGCTCACTGCAACAACATGGCATGACATTTATACCAAACTGCTGCTGTGTTAGTCTGCATGTGTGGTCGTGTCAATTCATGTGTGTGAACACAGATGTGTGTGTGTAAGTGGTTGTGTGCATGTGCGTGTCTGTCTGTGGCTCTATGTGTGTGTGTGTGTGTGTGTGTGTGTGTGTGTGTGCGTGTGTGTTTGTGTGTCTGTGTGTGTGTGTGTGTGCGTGCGTGCGTGCGTGTGTGAACACTTACTCTGCCAGCTCCTCAAGACTTCGGTACACATCATCTTCATTCAGAGCCGTGTCCTCCGATGGAAAGGGCCTGGAAAACACAAACACACACACACACACACACACACACACACACACACACACACACACACACACACACACACACACACACACACACACACGCAAAGTTAGAACGGTTGTAGCCTCAGCCTCATGTAGTGTGAGTGAAGCATCGTGCACGTGAAGCTGAGCGGAAACAGTTTGTCAGCTTGTCTGTTTCAGAGGCTGTCTCCTGAGTTACACAACAGAAGCATGCACATTCACCGACACACACACACACACACACACACACACAGAGCCCTGTCTACACGTACATGACATAATTCACTCCACAAATTATCAACACACATCACTCATTATAAAAAAAAAAAACACACGTCACTCACACATGCCAGTATGACCCCATAAACACACACCATACACTTTTAGGGTAATTTATCAGAGAGAATATTAATTTAAAACAAAATACTATGACCTAATATCTATACGACAAATGTCTCTATTTCTTAGGGGGTTTTCATGAAAAGGTTTTGAGACAGTAACCAAATGATCTCAGTCGTGATTCATCTCAATAAAGACACTATCACAATTTGATTTAGCACACGAAAGATCCAACTGGTTTAAATCACACGCTTATTACACGTCAAAAAAATGAGGTTCAAAATGACAAAAATAGACATTATCATTTGAGTGTCATGGACTAATTACGACAATTCATTTCAACCAAATCATTTAATTCTCAAATCCCGCCATCAGTGCAGGATACACCTCAGGGAACACAAAATAGCTTGAAAGAATACTTAATCAATTAGCTCTTCAAAATGGTGGATTCTCAACTCCAGTCGTTATCTCATAAAGATGCTTACGTGAGGAGAACAAGGAAATTGCACTGTGAAATGGAAAACTAAATGACAAAATTTTTCTTCTGAAAGACTAAAACCACTGTCAGCTCCATTTAAATGATGTATAAAGGCCCTAAAGAACTAGCTTACACAAAGAGACTACAACCAACGGTCAACAATAACGTGTACGTTGAGAGGAAATAGCTCCCCCTATCAGCAGGTGGCGGTATTCCTGTCAAAAGGGACATCGCAGGACCTTGAATTGCGGATACATTCAAACATAAAACAAAGCAGCGGTTGCCTCCCACTTCATACCACTCTCGCTCAGATAGTTTCGTAATATAGCTACTTCTGATCGAGAATATTTGAAAATGATGAATGATCAAATGAGATGAAGTGGAACAATTAGCCGATCTTATTGAGCCTGCCCTCTTGACGAAGTTGCTTGCTGCCTTGCTCACTTCCATTTCTCTTCTCGTGCATTTATTCTCTTAAACTGAACAGCCAATCTGGGTGATTTCTCTCACGGACGGCCCGGATTCAACATGCTGGATCGGCCGAAAAACTGCCGACAAGGACGGACTAGTGGCCACGGTGCGGGACACAAGGAAAATACTAGGGAACAAATATGCTCTTCAAAGGCCCGACATTGTCTTAAGGCTCAAGATGAATTCTCCCACTAGACCAGAAGTAAAAACTAAAGACTAAACACAAAATAAGAACAAAAACCCTTAAACTGAGCAAAAAGTGGACAAGAATGACATTTTAAGCTTAAGATTGGGCCTCTGTGTGTGTGTGTGTGTGTGTGTGTGTGTGTGTGTGTGTGTGTGTGTGTGTGTGTGTGTGTGTGTGTGTGTGTGTGTGTGTGTGTGTGTGTGTGTGTGTGTGTGTGTGTGTGTGTGTGTGTGTGTGTGTCCCACAATTCACTCGGCAGAGTGAGTTACTGGAGATAACCTGGACCTCCGAGTGACAGGGATTAGACTCTCAGGACCGTATCTGCTATAAAACTTCCTCCAATACCCGACTAATCCCTCCATTTTGACCACCCTCCATCCCCACCTTCTCCTCCTAACATTTATTGACCCTGACAGGGTAATGTGTCCTCGTGTCTGGGGTAATAGGGACAGGGCATTCACCTGTCGATTCCTGAAACATCAAGCCTCACCTCTAACAGCAGCGGGTTAAGGTCAGTGGAGAAGAACTAGAAAACACCAGAAGCACCATTGATCCTCTGAAACAGACCAGTTCACGGCCCTCATGTGCACATTTAAGGGGCCCCTATCTCAGATGCAGGGGTCATGTTGAGCCATTTACAAGCCATTTTGAAATCTATACCTTTGTCAAAATTAGGGATGGTCAGACCGGCTGATAGGAGTTCATTGGTGTGATGCATCGACTGTTCAGACTGGAGCTGATTTGTAGGTCATACATCTGAGCAGACACCTTGACTTTTTATGTCATGTTAATGACACATTACGAGCGAGTTCAGAATCTTTCGATTTGTGTTTTTTGTGATCTTTCGATCACAATGTATTGAGCGTCTGGCTGGCTGGATTGAATGCTGGATTGTATCAACTGATTTAGGTGGATTACATCTGATTGGACACTGCCACTTGGGGTATCCAAAACAGACGGCCAGGTTACCGTCAAACCAGTTTGCCTCGATTCACTGGTGCTTTGTTCAAGGACTTTGTAACCACAGCTGGGAATGAAACCTGCAACCTCCAGGTTCATCCTGGTGGTCTCTTCTTCTCCAACCAGAGCACCAGCCAATAGGGATAAAGACAGAATGTACCTGCCACAAAGAGCTTTACCCTGTACCCTGTATATCACCACTTCAGCCTACCCTTTACCCTGTATATCACCACTTCATTATTCAACCCCTCATTCAGTGTCTTCCACATCAAACCAAGGGAAACTCCCTAGATAATCCACATCACACATTCATCCCTCTCTGATTGTGATGAGGATTCCACATGTCCTTACTCCATCAGCTCCATCCGGACCTAGCGGTGCTTGGGTTGTGAATACCAGGGTCACCACTGGTTCACCACCAGAGCTGTGGCTGGAAGCACACGGCATCGACCTGTCCCCGTGACCGGACACGGCCCCCGGCCGCCCGTCTAGTGTCAGAGCGGCAGGGAGCCAGGAAGTGGTCTGATAGGTTTCACCCAGCTCAGATGCCCCCTCATCTGAGCCCACTTGTTTTGGGCTCCAGAGACGAGCTCACAGCTGTGTCAGGGCTGGAATCTATGCTGCAGCGGGGGCCAGCGCCTGGAACAACGCGTATCACGGAGCCCCGCCGGCCCCACGCTACCTCCGTGTACACTGCACTGTTAGAGTGCGCCATAATCTGTCGTAATGAGGTACTGAACTACAACTATTACCATTGAAATGACAACAATAGACCTTATCATTCAAGGGTCAAGGAAGGGTGAACATTACGTTGACATTTTTATTGAAAAATGTAACTACTTCATTCTTGAATCGCACTCCTGTCTCTGACCCCTGGGAGTACGGAATAGTTTAAGAATATAATACATAACATAAAATATTACTGAAAGAACGGTGAATCAATTGCACCATAGGTTCAATTGTGAACCTATGAATATCTAACTGTGCCACATATAGACTAAAAGCTCATACTTCATACCGCAATGGATTCATTCATGACTGTGACTCTGCTGTGGGTAAGGCTAACTCCTGACCCACTGCGCGTCTTCACTTTGTACTCACTCAACTTTTAAATGCGGCTTTAATGCGTTTCATTTTCCTGGTTTTCATCACGCTGGTTGCGTTGAGCGCAGGGTGCGTTCCTCCGAGCTCGGTGCATCTGCGCCGACGAGCTAATCTCCAGACGCAGGATGCGAGGATGAGGACGCGAGCGGTAAGGATTTTAATTAGCGCACGCTATCCGTGCAACCCCCAAAATAAAAGCAGAAGCTGGAGCTACGACGTGCATTTGGGATGAGCTCAGCGATGGTGAGCAGCTGCCTTGTCTGGCACAAGAGCGCCGCATGTTGCCGCTCAGACAGAGACACGGGCGCAGATTGAGACATGAGGGGGGGGGGATAAATAGGTCACGCCTTGTATTAGGATACATTCCATTTTAGACACGCGCCTCATCAATCAGGTGTCACCTGGAGGGATTGGGAGTAGTGGACAAGAATATAAGGCACCAGTAATATTGAATTATTCTGAAATCGCCCCAAAGAACATGCATTGTAGTGGCTTGTATTGCTACTGTTGGTCACACCTTTATGCAAAGCAATAAGTGTTGGTTTATTTGCGTATGCATCCAATGGAGCTGGCAGGCGCAAGGGCGTCTTGCTCCAGGAGGCCTACAGGTCGACCGCAGGCATTGGTGTTCAGATCAAGAACCATCAGCTAGGACTCAAACACCCGGAAAACTGACTGGACTAACCTGCCTCTGAATTACGGAGAGTACTTACTAAGACTGAAAACACATAATAAATTCAGGAAATGAAAGGATCAACAATGCTAGAGGTTTCCGAGTGTGCACTGGTCGTGACAAACTGAAATTGTCTTTTGGGTCCCAAGATGAAAAATGTAAACATCAACCCACAATAATGAATGTTTCCAATTTATCAGTCAAATCTGGCAAACCTGTCTTTGTTGCCCACTCAGACGCACTGTTGCTAGGTTACCAGCAGGTGACTGGCAGCATATCAATGGGATGCAATTAGGAGTATCTCGGAAACTCCTGAGTAGTCCATTAATGTGGATGTTTCAAATTAAAAGTATGTTGGAAACTCCTGAGTAGGGCATTAATGTGGATGTTTCAAATTAAGGGCATTTTCTAAAGAGCATTATTGTGGATGTTTCAAATTACGGGTATGTTGGAATCACCATTAATGTGGATGTTTCAAATTAAGAGTACGTTGGAAGCTCCTTAGCAGAGCATTAATGCCGAGCTGTGATTAGCTGGCTGCACCTTGCACAGCCGCTGAGAGCCAATCAGTCCCTCTACTCAATAACCCTGCAGCAATAAACATAGACATAGATGCACACATACTGCAGACACGTGTACATGCAGAATCGTACATATTTACACAACTGAGCACATACACAGTACTGCTTGTTTTAGCAGTACATTTACAGATGTGTACACACACGTATCTGCAAGTATTTTGCGTCTTTGTGTCTAGGTGTCTGTAATGTGTGCACATGTGTTGAAGGCACTCTACAGACGTGTGTGCAGTGTGACAGCCACCAAACAAAGGAGACACCTCCGGAGCAGACGCTGAATAAAGAGATCGATGCGCTTCAACATCCTGTCAATGACCACCAGCATAGAGCAATCAATCCAGAGGACTGCCTGTCTGCAGCCAGTCACCCCTCTCTCTCTCTCTCGCTTTATATTTTATCTTCCTCGCTTTACAGTATATATATATATACATTCACTGTTACCTAACTATCTATAGCTCTCTCTATATATCTCTATATACTACTGTTCAAAGGTTTGGGGACGCCCAGATATTCAACAGTTTGCACCTGTAATAACATAATTGCACAAGGTTTTTCTAATCTTTACTTCACCTTTCAACACGATTAGCTAAAAAAATGTATCATTAGAACACAGGAGTGATGGTTGCTGTAAAATCAGTAATTTCCAGCTAAAATAGTAATTTACCACATAAAAATGTATGTACTTCTGGTTAATTTAATGTTATCTTTATTGAAGAAAAAGTGACATTTCTAAGTGACCCAAAACTTTTGAACGGTAGTGTATATATATAAACACAGTACGTATTCATCACTGGCTTCTTAAAACTCTTCAGCGCTTTTTATCTACAGTATCTTTAAACTCAACGCCTCCTCCCTATCCTTAGCGCTATGGATCATCTTACTCACTGCGTCCTAGCTAAAGCTCAATACATCTACAGTATCTATTCACTCCCTGGCTTTCGAGCTATATCTGTCTGTCTGTGTATGTACTGCATGAATCTATCCTCAGCATCATCATGTATACAGCATTCTATCACCACACTGATCTCTTCTGGCCGCAGACTGCTGCCTGCAGCCTCCAGGGAGAAGCTGTAGCTGTTTTTCTGATGTTTCATTTGTTCTGTAGTCCTGCACACTTTCTCAACCATGTGTCCGTTCAAGAAACATCTGGACTCTTGGCTCGGCACCTCTGCGGTCTTCCTCTGGAGAAAGAGCCACGGAGACCTCAGGTCGGCAGTTTGCTGCGGAGGGATCTCGCATGAAAGTGATCTTTGCTTCTAAGCACATCCTCGTGGCCCCTCCCATACCTGATGTTGCTGTGGCGCTTTCTCCACGGGGAAACCACGCCTTAGCGATGTGCACAATTGAATTGTTTTACTCTAGAATAACTGATCATGTATTGTTCGTGTTCAAATATGTGTATATATATATATTTATATATAGAGAGATTTATAGCCTTGCCATCTTTTTATCTATTTGTATAACCCTCGGTACTGAAATGAATGAACTAAAGATTCATATGAACTATAAAGAGATTTTAACTGAAATCTAAAAAAGGTATTTAGTAGGACTTATTAAACTGTCCGTGGAGTCAAGGATGAGGAGATCTGAAATGATAATTTAGATATTGTAATATCTCGGGCAAATGTTTTATTAAAACATTGCGCCTATTTTTATGCATCTGCACATCTTTGGCTATTTTTCATTTTTTGCCGTTTTCACAGTGAAATATGCAGAAGGCACACTCCGTGAACATGCAGATAGCAGTGTAAGGTAATCTCTCTCTGCTGCTGAATACATGAATAGACAAAAGTATTTTGAGTGGTTTTAGTATTCAGAGAAACTATGTCCTCACTCAGGGCAGGGAAAGCTGCCTCAAACCCCAACCAAACAAGACAAATAATCTGCGGTAACACTAATGCACGTGACCCCCCACCATGTACACATTAGTGCACGTGACTGCTAGCATCTTCTGCACAACAGATGGGCGAGGGGTCTTGATTGCACCCTACACACACACAATACAAGCTGCAAGGCCACTGTACACCCTTACACTGAAATATAAAACAGGAGCCGTCAAATTTGATACTTTTCAATATAAGAGTGCAACTTCATAATCAAATCAAAAGCTTGCAATATTCGGAGAGTTGGACAATTAGTTCAATTGGTTCATTGGTCTGGGATTTGCGTCTTTGATTTGAAAAAGTTACATCCCTACACAAATCATTTTAGGAAAGTCGTTTTTCCACACATAATGGGCCTTTCTGACCTCGCGGCTATTCCACATTGAGCTTCACCACCTAGAGAGCGTTTTGAACCAGATGACCGCTGGATAAATAAGGCCTGTGGCAGTATAAATAAACAAGTACCATTGGGAGAGCCAATGGAAGAACATGAATGAACCCTCTCACATCCAGGCATGCATACCAGCCTCAAATGATAATACATTGACACACTCAACCATGCGAGCCAACAACCCGTCCCTTGGGACCAGTTAGCAACCAAGCGTCTGGCTTAAGGACACCTCGATACTGTAGAGAGCAGGAACCAGCAACCCCTGAGGCGGTCAGAAGGACTTGGGGGCAGAATAATGAATTGACCAGAGACTAATGCCGGAATTTTCTCTTGATGACAAGGGATTCTGGGTTCAGACCCCCAATATCCGCAGAGTACCTGTAGGCGTCTCGGAGAAAGACTCCCTAACCCCCTATCTGCTCCTGAATGACATCGATCCATCGATTCCAAGTAAGACGCTTCGGACAATTCGACGGAGACATCAGATGGGATGTCGCCTGGCGACAGTAGACCGCGCGGTCACACTGCAGGGTGGAGGAAGGCGACAGCCAGGGTTCTCTGAAGCGAGGGCTCAAGATGATTGACACATTCCGGAGACTCTGCAGCGACTATGGAAGAATCTCCCCCCCCCCCCCTCGCTCACCCGGGGCGACGTTCTCCCCCGCCGTGTGGAGGTTGCCTATAGCAGGGTCATCAGGGGTCACCGAGCGCACATGTAACATCAGAGCTATTAAAAGCTTTACTCGGCTCATGTACTATTGTAACCAGCCCCCCCCGGCACATCGACCACTCACGGCAGACAGACTGCAGCCGGAGTCTAGATCCACTGTTATTTTTACTGTATAATGGACACACACTCAAAAATAATCAGAATCAAACTCCCTTTTAAATCATGCAACTTTCCTGGATCAAATTTAATTATCAATTTATTTTCAAGTCAGTGCTTTTTTACCCCAGACGCCAATATCCAACATGCTCCAACAGCAAATGTTCAAAGCCAAAAATGATCAAATAACAATATATTATAGCAGATATTTGAACTAGAATGAATAAAAATATGCTGCTCGCGTAAGTACTCAACAGCGACAAGGCTTTGAATTAAGCAGAACTCTGCACACCTTTGGAGAGAGTATCATCAATACATAAAGCACTATTCTTCGTGGCGGGTTGGCAGGTGCTGCGGAAGTGTGAACCTCCCCCCAGGATCCAGTGTTTCAGCCTCTACCTGTGTTGTGCCTCATTCCATTCATTCTTCAGTCGTTCCACACTCCACCCTGCCGAGGAAATGCAGCTACCCACAGCATGCCGCCCTCCCAAACCCAGGAGTGAAGCACCGAAACGCTGGTTATTTTGGGTTGGGATTGGCAGATTTTACTGTTTTTACTCAACATACTCCGCCTCAAAGTCGATCTGGTTTCCTCAGACCTAAAAAAAAACGCCACAACCCCCACATTTTAAGCGGATCACTGTCTGCTCTCTGGCAGACTCCATAGGAGCTCGGACTCTTCTGGCCGACCTTGCATTGGAGGCCAGGGTTTAATACGGAGCACTCCAGAAGGTCGAGTGCTGGACCAGTGCTCCACCCTCACCGGCTGAACCCCGCACGGCTGGAGCTCGATCAGAGGGAGGGCGGGCCTCTATGGGGCCCGCCTCTGCCCCGTGTGTCTGGATGCGGTTCTGGTTTTGAAGGGTAGGGTGTCCGCCTCTGTGTCTGGGAGCCCGGTTGTAGTCTGTCTCACCTCTTCGGTATTGATCAAACAATGCACTCTGGGAAATCCAGAATCCACCTTCGATTGCTTTTTTTTTTGTTTTTCACACCTTTCATTCAAATGCTCCGTCATCAAAGATTAGTAGAACAGGGTTTTCAGTGTGTTTTCAGACACGGAATGAGAGCTCCAATACTTCCAACAGTTTCACAGGCCGAGGCCAATGATAAAACAATTATTTAATATTATTTATGATATTCAGTGAATCGGCTTCCAGAGCACAAGGGTTTTAATACTATTTAAACTCATTAAAAGAACATTTCCTAACATGAAACCAACCGCATAAAAAAGAATAACAGGATGATAGTCGGTCTTTATGACTACATGATACTGCACGGAACAAAATCTCAACGCATCCTTTATAATCCAGACAAATTGAGGGGATTAGAAGAGACAATATGACATGATAACACACCCCTAATGATCACCATGAGAGGTATATCATTCAGCCCCACAGAGGAATTAAACGCTGCCGTGGTTCAATATTGGCAGACGCTGACTGGAAACGGATTCATGTGAACCATGGAGAGAAATGCCGGCCACTCAGTCAGTGGTTTACATGTCAGCAGCCTGTGGTTTTAATGTCAGGGGAACTCATTTATCCATCTCTCTCACTGTGTAGCACACATGTTCGTTCTCTCTCTCTCTCTCTCTCTCTCTCTCTCTCTCTCTCTCTCTCTCTCTCTCTCTCTCTCTCTCTCTCTCTCTCTCTCTCTCTCTCTCTCTCTCTCTCTCTCTCTCTCTCTCTCTCTCTCTCTCTCTCTCTCTCTCTCTCTCTCTCTCTCTCTCTCTCTCTCTCTCTCCAACTACAGTATAAACACTCACTGCTTCCTAACTATCTATAGTTCCATACATCTACAGTATCAATAAACTCACTGGCTTCCTAACCATCTTCCTCGCTTTACAGTATATATATACATTCACTGTTACCTAACTATCTATTGCTCTATCTATTATGCATGCTCCGTGTCCCTCCCTTCTCTTTCTCTTTATAGGGCTAGCCATGATCTCTTTCACACTCACATTCTCTCTCTGGACTATGCTCTCTCTCTCTTTATTTCTGTCTCTCTCTCCCACTAACCCATGCTTGGTCTCCCTCTCTCTGGGATTTTGTGCCTGGCACGGGGCCTAATGAAGGCGTGCTCAATCAGCTCATTACGTGGAGCGCTACGATAGCACTTAATGCCGCGGCACCGGGCCACCTCGCACCACAATGAAGAGCAATAGCAACCGCTAGCTAGCTGCTAAGCGCTACCCCCCCACCGCGCCTGTGATAAAGCCATTCTCCTCTACCTCATAACATTAGTGAGCGCACACTTGGAGCTAACCGCATCAACTCAGTGGCAACTGATGGTGGGGGATACTGTTCCATGGCATTATATGATCCGGGGGGGGTAGTAGTGTTAGCATAAAGATGACAAAGGGTTGGAGAGGTGATCAATGGGAATGACACGGCCAATCAGCTGCAGGGAGTTCCATTCAGGCTCATGAATATCAGATGAGATCAGAGAAAGCTATCGCTGTACTGTAATGTATGCTCTAAAAAGGGACCCCATTTTGACAAGCCGCTGTGATGTCGAATCTAAACATCTAACCTATAGTAAAATCACTATTGGGAGGATCCATCCAGATGAATGATGGGACAATACATCTGGGTGGACACTCAAACTTTCAATGGCTTGGCTTAAATAGAGGCCATTTAAATAAAACGCAGTCAGGTGGATTTCCCGTCATGATGGTGTAGTGAGGGGCAGCTTCAGCAGCAGGGAGTACTGTAGCTGTAAGCCAAGGGTTTCCTGTGCACTTCAGGTTGGGAATGGCGGAGCGCGCACATGTGTTGAGCGTGCACGGGTGGTGAGACTTTGAGCTGAATCGGAGGGCTTACCTTATCCCTTTGATCTGTGCGATGCTGTGGCGGGAAATCCTTGACAGAGACGAGATCACCTGAAACAAACAAACAAAGACCGAGTTAATCGACAGCAGGAGCGATGTCTACAGGGAGGAAAACACAGCCGAGAATACCACCCTTTGTGTTCTTGGATTCAGACAAAACTGACCTATTTATTATTTACCTTTTAGTCTTTTAGCACTTAAGATACACTTTTATCCATCGTAAAATAGAATGGAATTAGATACAGGTCATTAATAAGCAGGTAGTGGTCAGGTGTCATCACGGTTAAGGATGGCTACAGGCAAGGCTGTTAAAATTGGGATTGTTTTGAACCAAGAATATTTAGTCTTAATGGCCATCGTGCATCTTTTAATTAGCATGAAACCTGCTGTCAACCACGAGCATAGCGTGTCGGTTAACACACACGTGTGTTTCCGTGAGAGCTGCCTGCCAACAGGGAATAGCAACATGCTAATGACATGCTAATGCCGTGCTAGGCATGTGGCGCTCTTTCACGGGTCGGTAGCACTCCACTACGCTGATAATAAACACACGGAACACGAATGCAAACGCATGTGCATCTGCAGCGATCCACGCACGCCAGACACACACACACACACACACACACACACACACACACACACACACACACACACACACACACACACACACACACACACACACACACACACACACACACACACACACACACACACACACACACAATTATGACGACCCCAGAGTCACAGTTGCTGTGCAGACACAAACATGATCCTCATTCTTAACACGGTAGCCTCGTCTCTGGGTCTTCATCTTCCTCTCATCCTCTCTTCTCTGTGTGTGTGTTCGTCCCCCTCATCTTCGCTCCTCATCTATCCTCCCCGTCCATCAGCCCCACTGCGGTATAATCCGCTTTTAACCACACGTCTGCAGTTCAACTGATTGAGCCGGGCGGTTCTGCGTGGCATGTGAGCGCTGCTGTTTGTGTGGCGTGCTGTTTGTGTGGACCAGATGGTGGAGCGAGGTCCACAGTACACACGAGAGGAAGAGGGAGAGGAAGAGGAAGAGGAAGAGGAAGAGAGAGAGAGAGAGAGAGAGAGAGAGAGAGAGAGAGAGAGAGAGAGAGAGAGAGAGAGAGAGGTGGGCCGCTCCATCCTGAACTCTTTAATCCACCTCCTCACTCCAGGGGGCCCCTCCACCTCCAGCACCATGGGGGGGCCCTGATGTCGCCTCATAAATAGCCAGGGGCCCAATGGGAGAGATGGAGAACCTCCTCATCTCTCACCGTCTTTCCATGTCTGCTCCCTAACTCTGTCACTCCCTCTGGCCCTCGGCCCTCTGGCTCGCTCTCATCCACTATATATACACATTTCTCAACCTCTCCTCTGCCTTCTCTCTCTCCTTTTCCCTTCCCTCTTTCCCCTAACTTTCCTTATACGCTCCCTCCCTCCCCATCTATTCTTGTTGCCTCTCTCTCTCTCTCTCTCTCTCTCTCTCTCTCTCTCTCTCTCCCTCTCTCCCTCTCTCCCTCTCTCTCTCCCTCCCTCTCTCTCTCTCTCTCTATCCCTCTCTCTCTCTCTCTCTCTCTCTCTCCCCCCATCCCTCAGTCCTGGCAGGTGTTTGACGATCACAGAGCGTTACAGATGGTTTCA